>NW_009648645.1:1687795-1705814 GCF_000708025.1 Charadrius vociferus
CCCAGGCATTCCTGCCAGAAAAAAAAACCAGCTGTAAACCAGGAAGTCTTTTACTTGGAAGTTCTCTCCTTCCTTTCCATATTTCTTACCATTTGCTGGGAAACTGGAAGCATAATTTTTCTCAGACTTCATTGCAAGAGTTTGATGTCTCCTTCAGTTGCACACTTGCAACTTAACAAACTCTGTTGGACTCATCATCGCTTCCAGATATACTTAAAGGTCAGATGCTAATTTAAAATGCCATATGAGCTGGAACTAGCCTTCCCACACTGGGCTTCATGGACAAAGTTGGGGTGGTAAAGGGTCCAGAGTAATACTATGGACCTGTATAAAGCAGCAGCATCAGTTGTGTGTGGAAATAGGTCCTCACCAATGGGAGCTGAGAGTGGTCCATTTTCTCAGTTGCCCCCGAAAGGAAAGACCAATATTACAGCATTAAAGTATTAATTATTGTATATGAATTAAAATCCATTTTCATCCCCCATAGTTTCCGGGAACACATCTATCCAAATAAAGGAGGAATGATCTGATTCAGGTGATCTTGGATCATCAGTAAGAGCATGTTTCAGGATCCAACAGCTCTCAGACCCTCTGCTAGCAGGTCTTTCCCTTCTTCATGTCAAGTGTGTTGACTAAAGTATGCCATGGAGAAGTGGGCTCTCAGGTGGTCTCCTTGAAAATTCTAGCCCAGCATCTTTGGTGCAAACAACAGACAGTTAAACTAGAAAATACTTTAAAGATTTATACGGAATTAAACCCTGTTGCCTGTTAACTGAAACAGGTTGAGACTACATTCCTCATAACTCTCAAAGTAAGTGAGAAAAGAAAGCACTCAAAGAACGAGTTATCAATAGGCAGTGTTTGTTCATACTTTGTCTAGCTGCTACTGAGTAATAGAAATTATACATGAATGCTAAATCCCAGACAGTAGGTCATCAGCATGTGAGAAATATCTGATGATCCCTGTTCCTCAAAGACAGTAGAATCAAGCAATCTAACAGTATATTACATATAACTATAAATGTCTGTTCTTCGTTAGAGGAATGCTCAGAATTTGGAAGGACATATGCTTCACACTAAAAAAACAATTTATTTTTTTTTTAACTTGCGATTATGTTCTGAAATGGAGATGTTGGCGTCTGATGATCCTCACTCTTTCTTTAGCTAGCCACTGAGAAAGGGAAATGTCAAAATGTCGTCTAATCAGTGCTTCCTAAAGCAGCAAGTAGTGGGGATGGAGAGCACAACAGGTATGGCTTGCTGCTCACTTTGGCTGACCCAAACACATAAAGCCAATTTGACTGCTGATACTACTGGGACAGCAGCTGGGGATGCCATGCACCAGCAGTCATTCCCACTCCCACCCATTCTATTTCCCTGATGGTGCCTTTGCTTTCCCTATAGCAAAAGCAACTCCGGGCTCATGCCAATTCCTTTCAGGTGGCAGTATTCAGTCATCTTTCCAGAACTGACAAACCCTGACTTTACCATGAATCTCAATCATCAAACACTTTACGCTCCAGTATTTAAATGTAGCAGTTAATGACAGATGATTAATATGTCACAAAATCAAAATTATTATTTTGTTATGATTTTGACATTTTTCAAGGAAATGCAGAAAATCATTCATTTTGACTCTCACAGTCTCATTTTGACTCTCGCAGTCTCATTTTGTAGCAACAAGTATGTTCTCATCAAAATGTTTCTTTTTTTTTTTTTAATTAAATTATATTTTTTGAGGAGGAAATGCTTGCTGTCAAAAAATTTTCACTGAATTCTAGCCATACACAAAGAAAAACTTTGGGTTCAATAAGAAAACACATGAGCAAAGCCTAATTTCCTGCATATGTAAAAACTGCAAGCTTCCAAAGTGGAAGAAGATTTCTATTTAAGGCAAGATATTTTTTATTATTATTATTTTGCCACAGTGAGCCTAATTTCTGCCAGTGCTAATTATTGCCAGCTGTATCAATGTGGTTTCTTTACTGTGATCTTTTTGCATATTTGGGAAAATGACAGCGATTCTTTTCATCCCAACTGTCTGTACCTTTATAGTGTTAATGAGAATTCTGATAGCTTCTATTGGAGAATGGACCTTCCTATGCATTTCAAAAGAGAAAAGGTACCTGCTTTTCATTGTAGGTAACCTCTGATGCTTCTGGTAGCCTGTACAGGAGGCAGGACTCCTGGATACATGTTCCTCTTACTGTGCCTGATTAGAAGCACAGCATAGTGCCAGACATCCCACCACTGAGTAGCTTTACAATGCTGGTGGCCCAGCAACACTTTGCAGTGTAAGGCGTGCTGTGCCTGAGGTGAACATCCTCAACCGCACAGAAAATCTAGGGGTAGTGGGATATGACAGCTGGGTGACTCCGCGCTGAGAAAGGGAAAGGTTTTAACTAAGGAGAGTTGGGAAGTCAGCACTTCAGTCACCACTGAAGAAGGACTGAAGAAGCAGAACTGTGTGACCTGGGATGCCGGCAGGGTTTGGCAGCTAGGACAACAGCTAAGCTCTTTCATTTCATCTTTGGAGATGCCTGTGGGGTCCTAGCACATTACTGAAGTGAGTGAGGGCTGCCAGGGGTTGCTGACAAAGCAGGGCTTCCAAAACTGCATATCCCCATGCAGCAGCACCCTTGCCACATGCCTAGAGCCACCCCTGCCAAGCAGCTGATAATCCAGCCTCCAAACAAAGGGAACCAAGAGGCCAGAAACACACAGCTTTACAACCATGGGCAGAAAGCAGGTGCCAGCAATCCAAGAATGACAATAATAAAACATCTGGAGCTCAAGCCTCGAGACAAACTGCATAAAAAAGGAAGGAAAGAGAAAATAATCCCGACAACACAGTAAATCTATACTGGAAGACAAAGATATCAAAGGATGCCAGAACTCCTACAGAGACAGAGTAGCAGAAACCACTGCGTCACCACCTCCTCTTGGTGTGGTGTGCTATTAGTTGTAAAGCATAACGTGGTTTTCTTGTGCCTGTTCTTTGTAGTTTACCTGGGGGGAAAAGGGATTGGTTTTGGTCTGTACACAGTGGTATTGCAAAGGGACTTCTGAGAAGATTTATGTTGCTTTAAACCCTGTAGCCATTCTGAAACAAATAAGTTGTGATTAAGAGGTCAGTTACTAGCAATAGTGACAGATGTTGTTGGGGTTTGACTGAGTAAAGCATACTGTCCCTTCAAAGCAAAGTTTCCATTAAAAGATATGTCTAAGTGTATCGTTTCCTAAGGATTACAATGCTAAGTAGGTTTTAGGTTGTGTTTTTGCCTGTATTTATTTCCCACAAAGATCTGCCCAGTAAATTATTTTTCTGTTGCATGAAAATGTTACGTTCATCAGGAATTCTGGATTTTTTGAAGCGAGAAAGATCTTTTCCCTGAGTAGTTTTAAAATATTATTCAGTTTTTTCAACTGTTTAGTAGTGGTGAGCCTACCACAAGTTGCACTGATAAAAATGTAAACCAAGGGTTTTGAACAAGTTTAAGAAGAATACATGATTTCCCTTTTGAACATCTACTCCAAAAGCTAAAGGACTGGCATAAGTAATTGCTGTTTTATGCAGTTTGTGAAGACTAGTTCAAAGCCACAGAAATCAATGGGAGGCTTTAGCAGGAGCTGTGTAAGTCCTTTGCTATATAATTCAGTATACTTCAGCCATTATTCTTTGCATGGATCTCTAATTCTGCCACTTCTTTTCTGTCTGGCCCTGAGTTCCTACAACAGCACTCTTGGACTAGGTGAAGACAGGAGAAAAATAACTAAAGGAAAGATTCGATGTGAGATTAAGTGGACTTGGATTTTATATTAAGGACAATATTATAAAAGCCCTTCATTTCTCTGTTGTTTATGTGTTGCAGGGAATATGTGAGACATTGGGATTTGCTCTGGGCACTGAAAATTTCTGGACTTGTTACCCATCTGAACAAGTCTGTCATGCAAAGCGACAGAAATAACTCTTGCCAGCTATGTGTCAGAGACATGTAGGTTCCTTTACTAAAAGCACATGTTAGGACTTAGTAGTGTAGTGTTACACAGAGGTAAACGTAGCCCATATTGATGATGCTGGATGAAAAGATATTAATAGATTCTTAGGTCTCCTTAACTGTTCTTGTTTAATTAAAGTTGGGCTTAAAACATTTCTCCTTCTAGAAGGTTTTTTATTTAGCTCCTACACAAAACTTTGAGTTGTATCAATGCAAAGAATAAGCAACCAAGAGAAGAATAAATCCATTTGTAAATATTCTTCCCAGAAATTCATTTACCTATTTGATGCTGCTGGTGAGCAGAAATAGACATAATCTAACCCACAGAAATTACATTGATGAAATTGTACAGTAACTTTGTGTTGAGAGCACTAATTCCAGATTCTGTTGTTAGTTTGTTGTACGGGTGATGTTCACTGCATTCCTTTTCCTTCCAGTCATTATCATCATAAGCCTGTAGCTCCTAATTATTTTGAGTGCCCTAGCAAGGGCTAACAGGCGACCTTGCAGTGTTATCGGCCCCATTGAAAATACAAGAGGAAATCACATTTAAAATGTGCCTTGTTTAAAAGAAAATAGATTAAAACACAAACATAACATAATACCTTTGAAGGCTAAAACGTATTATGTGTGCTGGAGAGCAAATCAAGAACATGAAGCTGTTATAAAAATGCTGGTTTCGTATCCCTTTAAAATTCAGCAAGATGGTACGGTTCCTGTTATTTCATGCCTGCTGATGAACATCAATCAATTGAAAGTTTTTACAGAAATATCCACCATGGGTTTTACTAATGTGACTTAACAGCAACAGTAGAGTAACCCTATGCTCTGTGACTGGTATCTGACTTCAAGTGCCAAAAGAAATAGATAATTGACAGGACAGGCAAATACAGTGCATTTCAGTCGAGTCACGATGTAGGATTGATTTATTACAGAACACAGAAGCAATGCCAGTGGTTGATGATCAGATAAGATTCATACTGGACACTTCAGGCTTTTGAATTTGTTTTCCTGTGCTAGAGAGCTCCTGTGGGGAGGAGGCATAGGTTATGACCTATGTCTGATTCAAAGGAGGTAATGAAAGAGGTCTGTTTTGAGGGTTATCGAAGTATTTCTCTTTTGTAAGGCAGCAAAATTTTGGTATTTGCCAAACAAAAGTCAAAGGCTGACTTCCTTGAAAGAAACACCCAAGCAAATCTGATGCATTGGCATATGACAACAACAGGAAAGTAATCAGGGAGACCTTGGCAGGAGGGCAATGACCTCTGTGCTCACTCCCACCGGCTTGGTTCTTGAGGCTAAATATAAAATGGGAATGAAATACATGCTATCTAGACAAGCAGAGCAGCTGTGATGCTCTTTGCATGCCTTGCTGCCAACTAGTTCATTAAGTAGCACTGGATTTGACTTAAAAGGGAGCCATTTGCTCTGAACTTGCTAACTGCAGCCAGTCGCACAAAGAAGCTATAAAAGGACAAGAGTGGAGAGTGATGGGTCCATAGAAAACCTTGCAATAAAAGTCTGTGAAGGGAAATTTACACATAGGCTGAAAAAAATCCTTCTAAGAAAGTCTTTTTACAGATGAAATATGCATAGATTTATTACAATAAAATCTTCCATTCATCCCCACAGTCACCCTAGAGACAATGTGTAGGCAAACCACAATCTTCCTCCCTATCTTCCTCCCTTGTTAGCATGTCTGTCCCTCGTACAGAGAGCTTAGGACAGAAAATGAGGAGGTACACAATACTCAGCTGAAACTAGGTGGGAAATTTAGGTAGCAAAATGTAATTATCTGAAAAAGAATTTATCCAGAGCACTTAATTTAATGGCTCAGTCTTATAAGATATGAATAGGATTTGTATGCTTTTGAACCTTGACTTCTATGCTTGGCTTAAATGAAACAGGCCAGTTGATCTCCAAAAGCGTAAATACAGAGTATCAGCACCACAGGGAAGGGGGATCACTTTTCAGAGAGTATCAGACAGTTGTATTTTTTATATCAACTCTGTAAGCATAGTGTTTCTAATACCTTTTTTGATACAGAAAAGACCTTTAAAAACAAGTCGCTAATCATGCTTTGCCTAAGTCTTTGGCCATATGCAAAACCAGTCTTTCTCTCCCTGGAGACAATGTGCTGTTGATGGACAGCTATGGGCAGGCATGGGAAAGGACCAAAGACACCCAACAGGAAGGACAGACTGGCCAGGGAGTAAAGAACTTTTAACAAGGGACATCACGGATATTCATTTTCATTTGGAGATTCTCCCAGGTAAAGGAGGTCACCAGGTCATCTTGTTCATTGTAAAAGTGCATATTCCAAGCCCACAAAAGTATCTCTTGTCTTTAAGCACCACATCTCAGGACTTCAATATGAAGATGAGAGAAACATCCTGTCCCTTACACAAATAATTCCCACGACACACTTCCCGGTCTTGGGAAGGTGGCTTTCAGACTTCCTTCTGTGGTCCAGTAATCTAAGCCCTAGCCAGGATGTGTTTGGTTTGGATCCCATTTTGCTTCTGGCTTTTAAACTGGAGAAAGGAATATAGGGAGCTTATAAATCTGGTAACTGCTCAGCCCCAGTGCTGTAATGTGTTTATTCAGCTTTGGCTCAGAGCAGTGACATTTAAGTGACAAACACAGTTTCTCCAACAGGTTGTTGTGTTTTTCTTTTCCTTTGCAAGGAGGAATTATTCCTCCCAATCAAAGGAGGAATAATTCTGGTTTTCTTGCAATAAATGGACAGATCATTGTGCAGCAAATAAGACTGCAGTAGTGACTAATTGAAACATTGAAATGAGGGGTTTGCCTACATAGTTATGAGGGCACTACACACTACGCCCACGGTATTTCTGAGTTTTGATGCATCCCTGGGAAGATCACTTCATAATTCATATTTCCAGGTTCTTTTTGTAGGAACAAAGTAGAGATGTGCTGCTCACTTCCTGCTGTGCTTATGGATAGTTGCATACGCTGTTCTTCCCTTGTGTTTTGGTCTAGGAAATATGAATTTAGATTTTACTCACATTCAAGTGAAAGTAATTTTAGCAGGGACAACCATAGATTTTTAGTATCATTTCCTAACATTCCTTTGTTAATGACAGTAAACAGGCAGGGAGAGTCTTCATTTTCTTTTTCATTTTCTTATGACTAAAACTGTCCTCACAGATCTGCAGCTTAACAATAAAGAAGTTGGAGGATGTAATCACCCAGGCTGATCAGCACCTCTTACTCTGTACATTGAAAAAGCAAAAAGTTTGCTGTAACACTCCAGAGTGTGTTCAGTGGCAACAGAAAGCAACAAACACTGAAGTGAGAAGCTCACTGGTTTTCATTCAGACCCAGTTCTGGTCCATCGCTGGTTCTTTGGCTGCACTCCAAGAGATATACAAAGCAAATATTGCCCTCACTGCAGAAGATGCAATGACAGTTTGTGGTCAGGTAATGATTGTCATTTTCTTTTTTTTTTTTTTTTAACTGAAATAGTTTCCACAACAGAAAGAAAAAATCTCCTTTAGGGCTTTTCTGTGTTTCCTTTGGAAATCACAAGAAGTAAATTTTCTGTCAAAATCACTTGTGTCACATGTGGTCTTGTTTCATGCCATTTTCCTGAGCATTTCTCTGATCCTTGTTTGCTTAATGCAGACACCTTGACAATGTCAGTATGGATAATATAGAGGACCATAAGCATTTTCTTGATTTTGTGACAGTAATTTGTTGCTGTTGTGACAATATAACCCCCACTGTAAAGAAAGTAGAGAATAGAGAATGATAGTACATTTGTAATAGTATCATGTGATTTATGGGGGTATGTATTTGATCTCTAGTAAACTGTGACAAGCCTTTAACTAAAAAGGCAGCTATTTTTCCTGTCATGTGCCTGTATGCGGCTCTAGATGTGTAGTTTGCTGAAGCAGAAGTTTACTGTGGGTTTTTTCCTTTTATCAGTGACTTTAGGATTTTTACTGTTGTGGAGGCGTTTGGTTTTTTTTTTTTTTCCTTTATCAGTGACTTCGGGATTTTCTGTATTGTAGCATATCTTTCCAAGCACTTACATTTCTGTATAACTGGAAAAGCATAACATTAGGCCAAAAGCTGGGGTGGCAAAGTGCTGAATACGCAGAGAGACTTCAGCTCTATTCTTTATAGGCGAATCCACTTTTCTGAGTTGGAATCAAATTCTTGTGCTCTCCCATGCTGCCAGCGGTCCCCTCATGGCCCCATACCTGTTGGCATAAGTGACATGTCCTGTTACTAACACACCAGGCCACATTGTGGTCATCCTTTTGTGCGCTGCTCCCCTGAGTGCCTCACTGGCTCTACCAGGACAGCTTCTCATGAAAGATTATTTGTAAGGCCTCATAATGTGACCTCCAACCAAAAACACTAAAATCATAAGTGACAGAAGCATGACAGGAATAGGGCATATTGTGTGATCAAAACAGTAACAGAATCCTGACATTGTTTTACAGGAAACAGGAAGAAAAGAGAGCTCTCCCTGCTCGCTTTGCTCCCAGGCCATGGGGAGGGTCATGCTGTTGTGTTTGCCATTTGGTTCAGCTAAGCAAGCTCACAAAACTGAGCTGACGGTCCTGCTTTACTTGTGCCTGTTTTCATAGAATCATAGAATCATAGAATGGTTTAGGTTGGAAAGGACCTTGAAGATCATCGAGTTACAACCTCCCTGCCATAGACAGGGTCACCTCCCACTAGACTGGGTTGCCCAAGGCCATGTCCAGCCTGGCCTTGAACACCTCCAGGGATGGGGCCTCAACAGCCTCTCTGGGCAGCCTGTTCCAGTGCCTTACAACCCTCAAAGTAAAAAATGTCTTCCTAATGTTTAATGTTTAATCTAAACCCGCCCTCTTTCAGTTTAAAGCCATGCCCCCTTGTCCTATCACTACATGCCCTAGTAAAACATCCTTCCCCAGCTCTCCTGTAGGCCCCCTTTAGGTACTGGAAGGCCGCAATAAGATTTTGCTGCTAGCGCTGGTGACAAAGGTCACTACTACAACAAAGGGAGGAGATCTTTGCGGAAATCAAGAGCCACGGTGTGTGACGCTTACAGGAATTGGGGAGGGCAGTTCAAGTACATCTGTGTTCTTAGTAACACCAACATTTTTAAAAACAGACAAGGCACCTATAGATAAGAGTAAGAGAAGATGTACTCCAGCCCTGTGTCTCATCGTACTTGGCCATTTCCTTCACAATGAGATGGCATACCAAAGTGACACAAGCAAATAAGAGTCAATAAACCCTCAAATTTGTTCATTTCTTGTGGTGATCAGAGCTCTCCCTCATGTACACATGTTGAATGTATCTCCTAGACTTGACTGGTAAACATTAATGATCCTTCTTTCTGCTGAGGCGGCTGCAACTGGTTCTCCCCCCTGCTTTTTGGTTGCATAAGAAAGTTGTTGTATAGAAATGAACAATGGTCCATCTGGCTTTCAGGCAAAGCAAGCATCCTGTTGCTTTGAAGTGAGGCTGTATATTTGATTAGTTTGTATGTCAGCCACTTATTTCATCATTAAGAAAAGTATCAGTTAATACTAAACTCTTAAGCAAATGACAGTGTTAGTGTTCTATAACTCGGTCTTATCTGTGAAGGTACAAATAAGTACAAAGCTTTGGCTAAAGTGTATTACTTATAAAGTGGAAAAACAACCTTTCTCTCCCTCCCACCCCAAGCACATCAGTTATGCAACGTGTATGATAACGAAAAACAAACTGAATTTATTGCCTCAGATGTTGTATATATCTGAGCACCATGAAATATTAAATAATTTTAAAAGCATAAGCAGAATTAAAAACTTCTGCTACTTTATGGGCAATTAAACCTCAATAAATACAATTTTGTTTACTTTTGGACAGTGCTTGGTCCAGCCATGTCCACATATTCCAGGTAAGTTTATAATGCTACCACATCAAAATGTTTTACGTCTACCAACATTTTTAACAAATGTATGGAAGACTATGTCTCATTCCTGCAAATATAGTCCCTACTCAATGTGTCAGCAATGAAAAGGTGGAGTGTTTTTTTTGGAAAGGGTTGTAGCATGCACACAGACACCAACAACAAAAGGCTAGTCTTTAAAAAAGTAATTTTATACAACTGTCTTTTCTCCAGAGACTTTAACATCATAAAACTAAGTTTTCACACAGAGAATTATTTCTTCAGGAGTATTTCAAAGTAGGGGACTAACCTGTGCGCTCTTGGTCATTTCCCTGAAGGAAGCCTTCTGTACCTCCAACTGAATGGTAAAGAAAGAGTAGGAAAATTGCCACCTTTAGGTTCATGTTGGCCTTAATTGTCCTTAAAACTTTTAAACCTTTGCCTTGTAGACAACACTAAGTAAGATGGTTTAGTATTAGAGAAATAGTAATTAAATAAACAGAGAACATATTTGTTGTTATAAATGTGATCAAATGGATGATCTGAAGGACTGGTGAGATGAAAGCAGAAATTAAACCTGTTACTCCTCTAGAGAAAGGATCCCTCCAGAACACAAGAGGTAATAAACTTCACAGAAGCTTTCAAGTAGGATTGTTACCTAGCTGTTGGGTAATTGATTTCATCCTAAAATGTTCTAGACACCTAGGAGACACTAAGCAAGCTATGTACAACTGCTTCCTCTCCACGCCTGGGATTTTAGGGATTTTTAATTTATGGTTTCAGACCTATTTTGGAAAACTTCTCAAATGGCCCAGCTTTTGTTTTCTAATTATGCTTTTCATATATAGGCTGAGCTTTTCTATTTAAATGGGTTTGAGTTATAAAGGCAACAAACCTGGCAAATGCTATGGTGAATATTTTGAGAGGGTTTGGGGACTTTTTTTTCCTTATTTTTTCCTCTTTTTCTTTTGCAAGGTGTTAAGTAAATATTTAGCTGTAAATCAAATGTTTGGGGAAGGTATCAGCACAATATATCACTGAGTCCATTAGAAACTACTGGGATTTGTTGTCACCGTGGTAGAACGAATTCAGAGCTACTTGCTGGATTTTAGCACATAAACGTGGTTATTTTCTGATCTTAGACTGTATATCCAGCAAACAGAAATGCTTCTCCCAAGCTAAATTGACAAAAAAAGCAAGCTGCTAACAGTTTTAAAACCTTGTTGCCTCAACAGAAACACGAAAAAAAGAACCAGTTTTTCACTGGATAAAAAATATTGAATACTGGCATTTGATTTGATGAGACTGAGCTAGTATAGTAAATGTGTATAGCTACATGTATGTTTGTCACTAGGGAATAGGGTGCGTCCGATATGCTTTTCGGTGTTCTATTGTAATGCTGGTCAAATAGCCAAATAAAAAGCTTTGCAACAATATATTTCATGAAAATTAGTGTTTTAAAGACTATGGGTAAATAGCATGACCAGTTAAGAAGATGATTACGTGCACACCTCCTGCTGTTTAATTTTACAAACATTTATGAAGTGTCACTTCATTCATCAGCTAAGAGAGAAAATAGGTTTGAAGTTCAATTAGAGAGTAATGTTTTTATTTTCCCCCTAAAACTATTGACTAGGTGACCTCAGCTATGCAATGAAAGAGATTTGAGGGAGCCCCGCAAAGGAGAGGAGTGGTGTTTTTACCTCCTTTGCTATACATCAGAAGTAAAGACCTTCAATGGCATATTTAGACTGTAAGAGGCTTACTTTTTACCTTGAAAAGCTTCAGAAGTCTCAGCTGAAGTGATTTCAGATTCAGAGAACAATAATAGAAATGTCACTTTTGTAGAATGAATCTCACCTTTTTTTTCCTGAAATCCTTGTTGGATCTTAACAATTAAAAACTTACTCTACCAATACTTTTAAGGACAAAAAATCTGTGGGAAATGCCTAGAGTTTTTTGTCTGAGAACTGGAGATAAAAAAGAAAACTTGTAAAAATGAAGAACTGCTCCGTAGTACTTCAAAACCCAGAACTCCTTTTATTCCATTACTTGCATAGATCAGTACTCACAGATAGGTCTATATTTTTGTAGGTTACTAGATATGTCTCCCAGGAATGTCTGTTTGCTTTTTTTCTTGGCTTTTGCTATTTTCAGTTTTATTTCTGAGAAGAAATGTAAAACAAATGGTTGCAAAAGGCTTAAGTCATAAGTCTGATCTTTCACCTACTGCCTTATTCTGCCTACTGCCATGGTCTTAAGGGACTGGCAAGACTAGTACTGTCTTTGATGTTTGTGAAGGAGTACAAGACTTTATGCCATGTTGGGCATCACCAAGGCAGGGAAAACATGAATTATTGGCATTATTCTGTACTGTTAGACCTGATGACAATTTTTTAAGAACCAAAGCACGTAAATGTCAAAAAGGGAGTTTCAGACACTGAGTCAAGAACTTAAGTTGAAAAGTCAATTGTCATCTCATTGACATCTGGAATTGTATCAGACTGAAAGCAATTATAGAGTGATTCCTGATTTATGCTATGAAAGTGGGAAGAGAAACAGGCCATATAGCTTTCATGCCTTTTCTTAACCTGGGTAAGACACAAGGTGTTCAGTACTTGTCAGGTTTCTGCACATCTGTCAATTCTCCTACCCCAATGCTTTTTTGATCCGCTGTGTAGTTTCAGTCAAACTTGACAGAGTGGCAGAAGTCTCAAAGACAATTCATTTTCTGTGAACACACAGAAAATCAGTGATTGGTTAGAAGGTAATACCACTACTTGAGGGGAAGTTGGGTGAAAATTGCAGGCCCAGCTTTCACCTTCCTTTCTGGACAACCACACAAGACAAACATAGCGCTTACCTTTCCCGTCATGGAACCTACCTTGGTCACTGGCACCATCAGAGAAGATGGGAGGCTGCAAAGGATTGCAGTACTGTGACAGAAAGAAGGATTTAAGGGGAAAGGGGCACAAATATACAAGAAAATTGGCTTCACTCATGCTCCTGTTTATGGAACAGGTACATTACACTGCTAATATAGTAGTTTCCATGTAATGATACATTCTTAAGCAAGCAAATAAAGTTTACAGTAAGGAACACAAGTTTAAGTGATAACTAAAATTAAAACAAGATATCTTCATTTTGCCTTTCTTGGATTGAGGGAAAGGAGGAAAGGAGGATAAAACTGGGATGCTGAGATACCTATACTGATGGAGAATATTTATAGCTTTCTTTAGAGAATTAGTTTCAGGAAAAATTCTGGATTTACTATACTTCTGACCAGTATGGCTATATCTTAAAGTTTGGCAAGGTGCCTACAGGCCCAAATGCCTGTGTGTTTAGGTAGTATAAATGTCAAAGGGTCATATATGAGTCAAATCTATGGTGTCCCTGCTGCGTTGAAGGTAGTATGATTGCCCACTTTTATGACCAAAGGATCTGTCTCTCCACTCCCCCTCCCTTCAAAAAATAAAAAAAAAAAAAAATACTTATAATACAATCAGGAAACCCAGCACTTAAAAGTAAGAGGATTTATACTTATGAAACAGCTACAGTTATATGAAAAAGCATATTGCAGACATAATAAACAAAGTTGTTACTCATACTGCGGTCAAAGAAATGTGTATTTCAGCCAAACTACTTAATACTCCAACTCATGTTTTCTTTATTTCAAAGTTTTATTTTGTTTATCTTGAAGAAAAATACATCATATTACATAATGAAAACTGTTGTATGGATATTATAACGATTAACATCTTTATCAATTGACAGAACAGCTCATTGCTAATTCACTTATCGTTACTGTTTCATGAGAGTAATGGTGCATCCTTAACATAATAAGAAAAGTATTGAGCACTATTCATACTAAAATTATGTCTGTGTGATTGCATTTGAGACAGATCAATATATGCCATTGATGTAACTTATTTCATCTTCATATTCTCTTTGTAGAAGCAATTTGTGATAAGTTCCTAGACTGTTGTTGAAAGACCAGAATATATGTGAGATTTGTGTTTGTGATGATACATTGTGTTGTTCAGACAGAAGATGATATGGGTTTGGTTCCAGATTTCATTCAAAGAATTCCAGAAAGGGAAGTTATGTCACAAAGGCTGTTATGATAAAATCGTAGAATCATACAATGGTTTAGGTTGGAAGGGACCTTGAAGATAATAGAATCCCACCCCCCCTGCCATGGGCAGGGACACCTCCCACTAGACCAGGTTGCTCAAAGGCCCATCCAGCCTGGCCTTGAACACTTCCAGGGATGGGGCATCCACGACTTTCCTGAACAATTTGTTCCAGTGCCTCACCGCCCTCAGAGTGAAAAATTTCTTCCTGATACCTAATCTAAATCTTCCCTCCTCCTGTTTGAAGCCATTCTCCCTGGTCCTATTACTACAGGCCCTTGTAAAAAGTCCCCCTCAGCTTTCTTGTAGGTGCCCTTCAGACACTGGAAAGCCACTATAAAGTCTGCCCAGAGTCTTCTCTTCTCCAGGCTGAACAACCCCAACTTTCTCAGCCTGTCTTCATAGGATAGGTGCTCCAGCCCTCTGATCATCTTTGTGGCCCTCCTCTGGAGTCGCTCCAACAGGTCCATATCTTTCTTATACTGGGGGCCCCAGAGCTGGAAACAGTACTCCAGGTGGGGTCTCACGAGAGCAGAGGTGCAGAATCACCTCCCTCAACCTGCTGGCCATGCTTCTTCTGACACAGCCCAGAATGCAGTTGGGTTTCTGGGCTGCGATCACACATTGTTGGCTCATGTTGAGCTTCTCATCAACCAACACCCCCAAGCCCGTGTCCTCAGGGCTGCTCTCAATCCACTCTCCACCCAGCCTGTATTGGTGCATGGGATTGCCCCGGTCCATGTGCAGGACCTTGTACTTGGCCTTGTTGAACTTCATGAGGTTCACACAGGCCCACCTCTCAAGCCTGTCTAGGTCCCTCTGGATGCAATCCCTTCCCTCCACTTATGACCTACTGAAGTGCTTTGCATAACCAAGAATATCTTATTGAAAGCTGGAATCAACATGGATAACTTCAGAAATTTTTAGTAATGGAAAATAAAATATTCCTAATGTGGGACTCCTTTTATTTAGAATTATCACCTTCAGTTACTTGTGGGTTTCTTCTTCAAGATTAACATTCTTTAAATTCTTTGAAATTGGACAAGTATCTTTGTTTCAAATCACCTATACATAATGAAAATTCTAAGTTAAGAGAAAGTAAGAAATTCCAAGCAATGAAAAACAGTGAAGACTTGTGGAATAACGTGTGGTGAATGGGAAGGTATAAACCTGTAGAAAGAACACATTTTACTACCAGTCTAAAATGAGATGATGTCTGGTAGGAGACCTGTAATCCAATAAAGGTAAATAAAAGTGCCAAGCAAATGAGAACAAATCCTGCAAATGAATATTAGGAAATGGATAACAGCAACAACAGGTACTTTTTATATAAGAGTAATACAGCAATGTTCATATAAAACAGTAGCAGATACTCATCTGAAGGGCCACTTATATATAAGAAAAATTCTTGGTATAAAGTAGATAGCAGTTCCAGGTTCTTGAGAAGTCTGTACTGTTTAGTTTAGAGATCGGCCCTTTGACAGTCAGACAAACAAACGTCACCGATTAAATTAAAACTTTGGTAGAAGAGCAACCGTGAAATGAGGTGTGAATTTGAAAAAGCATCTAAATAAATGTTGAACTTCAAATCTGCTTATAGCCCCCTGATTTGTACTTCCATGAAAAAAATTACATTTTCTCCATTTCAAAATCATAAACCCTTCAATCACAAATCACCTTCTGTAGAATGGCTGTTCAGATACTTTAAATGAAAGCACAATAATTTGCTGTGAATATTCAGGATGCTTGAAACATCCTTTCTCAGTCTTCAGCATACAAACGAACTTATGCAAAAATGTATTCACAAAAGGTAATGAAAGTACTTTGAATGTTGACTAATAGCTATGATTACTGATTTTGTTATTCAGAGAAAGAGAGTTGTAGAGAATGAAGTTATTTTACGGCTGGATATAGGCAGTGAAAGAATACACCAAAATGTTTCCCAACATAGTATCAGAGGAACAAAAGCAGGCAGAAAATGCATAAAATTATAAAAGATAGTGATTGAGATTTAAATAATATAGGCTGAAGGATATTGTAAATATCTTTGTGACAATACTGGGACTATTTCTTTGGTGGTAAACATCAGAGCTTCAATTCCCTTAGGTTTCACTATGGTCAGAAATACTTCTTCATTTAGATCTGAAGTGCACCTTTTTGTCTCTACATATTGAGTAACTAAGTTTGCAGTGCAGTTTAAGGGATTCAACAAGCAGGACTGATCTTCCTGAAATCCTACTTACAACGCCAACCACTTTCAGGACCCTGACACACCATCTTTTAAGAAACAATGAATGTGGTGGATGTTCTTGTGCTCCGAGTGTGAGAGGTAGAGGTTGCAATACCAACAATGAAGTCACACTCACGTTGGTTGGGTGGGCTCTATGTCTGTGTTAATGTAAACTGAGATGGTTTAGCTTAAACCAAACCTAAAACTGGATGATTTTGTCCTGAAGTGGGTTAGGATGGAGAAACGGAGGCAGTTTCTTGTCTCGTTCCAGCTGGAAACACAAGATGTCTGCTACAATTACTATATGTAGGTTCACTGGCCTCTGGCAGGAAAGCAATGAATTTCAGATTTGTCTTCCAGAGGGTGACAAGATTTGTGTTAGCTTTCTTCTCTCCTCTCCTCTGTATTTCTGTGTTCCAACCACTGGCAAGTCCACAGTCAAAATTATCAAATCAAATGAAAATCAGCTACATGAGAATCTTACCTCTAAATGAGTGTCTGTCTTCATTTTGATTTAGTAAGGCAGGACGAATTTTTCCCCTAAAAGAATTTTCATACTGCTATTGCAGTATGAAATAAAGCACACAGAAAAATGATATCAAAAAATAGATGAACTAAATGTAGATTACATGAAATTGAATATTTTTTTTTAATTAATGATTACAATTATTTGTTTTGACTTATAGCACATACCAATAGTGTTAGGGGAACTAAGTTAGCATCAAGCAGAGATAGGAAACTGTATTTTGCTTTGAACTTACAATTCTGCTGTTTGAAGATGGATTGGGGAAGAAAATTTTAGAGATAAACAATGGACCATGTTGATGGCTAGTATAAATCAGCTCTTCTGAAACCCGTGGAGTATGCTGATTTAAACAAATTTTGGTGTGTTTGCCACAATATTTCTGAACTGTAGCTTCTACATAGTTTCAGATGGAAATGTATTTATTTGATGTATCAAACAATTTAAAAGTTCTTACTTATTTTTTTAGCATTCTTCCTCTTTCATTTGTGCTTTTGTTTTTTCTTCAATACGTCTTTTTCACTCAGCAATATGAATCATCACAACTTGCATTGGGTTATTGTTCATAGTTAATATGTCAACTCTCTGTTCTTTCATATGTTATGTATAGTCAATTCCCAGCTGATGCTTTTCTCCTGTGATATGAAGATACTGCTTTGTTAAGAACCTTGGTGAAAGGGCTGAGTACAGTCCCAGCTCTGCAAAAAAGATGACTTAGTTGCAAAATTTTATACCACTAGGTCCAGTGCACCCAGTTGAACTTCTCATCAGCAGAATATCCCATACGCATACCTTGTGTTTTGTGCAGCACTGTCAGTAACTTGTTTTTTTTTCACAAGGGTCTGATTCTCTATACATAGTGTATAAAGCATTGGTAACCTCATCTTTTTTTAAGGGAAAGAAAAGTAACACAATCTAAGAGAGATGTGTTCCTAGAATGGTTCCTGCCTAATTTTTGTAGAAAGATCCCAGAAATTCTCTAAAAAGGTGTAAAAACCTAGTGGTTGTATCTTGACAGGCCTTTAATCCTACTGAACTGCTCAGTCGCAGTATACAGGACTGCCAAGCAGATAGATGTCACCTCAACTTATTCTAACCAGGAAGGTTAAACAAATGACATTTTATGGCAAGGATTCTATTTATTTTGACCATATCAAAAAGTGTCATATTAACATCAGTCTTTTCATCCAGGGAACAGGTTTTACTGTGTTTCCTTCTCTCATGGAGTCAGCTGTG
>NW_009648645.1:1705853-1741947 GCF_000708025.1 Charadrius vociferus
TATGTATATGTAAAATAATAATGATCTGTGTACACCAAGGTGCACACACACAAACACACGAGAGCACACACAAATACGATAATATGTCCTTACTTTGAGTATTTGGTCAATATGGAACAGATTTGTTGTTTTTCCAAAGCTACTTACTTTGACACTCAAAAGAGGAATTTTACAAACAATGAAAAAAATATAATTACCAGACAAGTGGAAATGTTATACACATTTTATTAAACAGAGATAGACATGGACATACGAATCTCCTGACTCAATGTGATATACAAGATACATGGACCTACAGGAATACAATTGACTTTTTCAGTAGGTTCAATCCTGGGAAGACCCCAAGGACTATTAAATAATGAATAAAATATCACCAACAATGATGAGTTATTCATGACACTATTTCCTGCCATAAACTCAAAGAGTCTTTCCTGTTGAAAAGTTACCAGGTATTGGAAGCTTATAATTTTTCATACTTTTAGCACTTCCAGCCTGAATGCAGCTGAAAACCCCATTAGAGCTTTATCTCTAGTATATTAATATTTGCTTCTTAAGGGAAGAGTGCACAATAGAAGGAAAATTTGTTTTTCCTTCTGCAAAGGTTATTCAAAATAATATTTCAGTATCAATAGGAGATAAATCAATTCTCTCTGCTTGTTGCATTTAGGACTACTGTTCAGTCACATTTGGCTTTTCACATTTAATTATATAGATTTCTCAATCCATTAGCTAATAGCTGTTGAAACATAATGCTCTAACAAGAAGGTTCCAGGAGGAAATCTTGCCTGTTATATAATTGGCCAACTTAACAAACTAAAAAATTTGGAGCTAGGAGTTCAAGCTAAGGAAGGTAAAAATCTCAGACTGTGTTTAGGAAGAATATGCTGTGTGGCTACCAATTGTAGGACTTCGTGAGTCTGTTAGATTTTCAAGAGAAACTGCAGTTCACACTTTAATAGAAAGTTATATTACTATTAATAACAGTTAATAATAACAATTTGAAGTTACAGAAGGAAGTGGAGGCGTACATTTACAGAATATGAGACAGGTGTGAACCCCTATTCTTCCACATAGACCTAATAATTTAAATTTAGCTTCTTTCTTTAGGAGTAAAGTTCAGCTTTAGAGGTATTTTGAGGACTGGCGCCATTGCCAGCTGATGATAAAAAGATCAGAGTTGCAACCCAGATGCAAGGATCAGTAGGAAGTTTCCAGAGCTCTTCTTATGTTAGATCACATATTGTTTCTTGGGTTTCTCTGACTTTTTCACTTGTCTAGTGAGTCTATAGTGGGAAATTGTGAGAGGTAGAGAGAAGGGAATTATCTGCCATTGCATCTCCTGTGCCTCTGGCTACAGCTCTGATCTGCCTGTATTCACACATTATTAATGATTTCTATCAGAATCTATTCCTATAGCATCCAAAATGGGTTAGATATCATATGAACATAGGAGAAGGGCACTGTTCTCACCCTGACTATTTAAAAAAAAAAAAATCATCAGATGATTCATGATAAAATCATTACTAAATGTCAACTCCAGTGAGCAAGCAACAGTTTTGGTCATATACACAGGATTTTTTAAATGTGTCTTTGGATATTTAGCTGGGCAATTTCCTCCGGTAGTCTTATATTGTTGTAATGTAGAAATGCTGATAAAGTTAATATTTGGGAAGTTATCAAAGGAAAGCAAAAAGGTCACTTTAATTTTTCTTTTTAACTATAGAAACTGCTCTGGTTTTGTAGAGTAAATGTGTGTTCCCTGAGGCAGTGTGGAATGAGTAGTTAAGAAGAAAATATACATTTTTTTCATTAAAGAGGAAAAATCATTCATGAGCAATTATAATTATGAATCTGTGAATTCAGAATAGCCCCTTCTTTATTATAGCCACAAAAAAAAAGACAAAACTATGAAAACATGCCTTTTAAAAATGTTCTTTTTTTTCATTTAGTAGTAAGTACTCATTTTTCTCCCCATTTTTTAAGGATTCTTGTTTTTATACTTATATTAATCAATTAAGATCTCATATCAATGACTTAAACCCACTAATGCTAGAATTTGTATTTACATTCAATTTTAAGTGAAATGGTCTCAGTACCAAGTAACAGAATAAACATAGTTCCATTTTTTCCCATTCTTTTCCAAGTAATATCCCCCAAAATCTAATTTTTAATCTTTGTTTGATTAGAGTTTGCCATTCTAAGAGGCTCTGTTTGTATCTGACAGCTCCATCAGCAGCTGGAAAGCTCAACCAAATTGCAAGTTATATGAAATATTCTACTGTCTTAATGTCATTCTTTTTAACCACCTTCGCAAACTTACCAGCAGGTGCTTGAAATTAAAAAACAAAACAAAACAAAACAAAACAAAACACATCCACAGCTTATGTACAATGTTGCCCATTATAGACAAACCAGTGCTTACTCAATATGATAGACATGAGAATAATGCTGCTCAACTTGCAAAATTTATGCATAAATTTCTCTTTCTTTCTTTCTTTCTTTTTTTTTTTTTTTTTTTTATGATCGATCTGGAGGCTATGTTTATCCTGCCTTCAGGAGGCACTGAATTCAGTTTTTCAGAGGTGGTTGTTTTCTGCCTTTTGTCTTTGCATTTCAGGACAGTAAATTAAGTGGGTCTGCAGTGCCACTTGTGTGCCGTGGTTAACAGTGCAACTTGTGGGCTGGGGTTGTGGAGGGTAAGGAAAAGAAAAATGAAACCTGTGGCATGACATTTCAGTTATCCAGAGGCTGTGTCTTCTGCTAAATGCAGTCATGAGAACACACGGTCATTGTAACTCCATGCTGAATTCCTGTTGTATAGCAATGCAGTATTCTCTTGGCTGGCTAAGAAAAAGTCAATGAGGTTTGAAGCCACAGGCTCTTCTAGATGCTGGCAAGTAAGAGTAGTCGACAAGGCAATATATATGAACATATCACCTGAGAGAAAGAAGGCCTAGCCATGAAACTTACACAGTTGTAAATATCTCAGTTTCACTTGGTATATGATCTTTTCATACCTCAGTTTTCCCCTCTTTCTTCAGTCAGTCCTTTCCTCTCTACCAAAGGCTATGAATTTTAAGCAATGAGATTTTTTAATTGTTCTTTTTCCCTCTAGCCCAACAAAAACCTAAAGTTTTTACACAAAGTAAAAGTTTTAGAAAAATAACCAGCTTGTTCTTACAGTTATAACAAAATAGGCTCAAATCTTTGCCATGATAGAAAGAGTAAAATTTGTCTTCTGTCAAAAAAAAAGGGAATTAGATGGCAGTAGTGGTGGTGGACATATCCTCCCTTTCCTTATGTAATGCCTTTTATTTTACACACAGAGGAATAACTCAGATTCAGGTTTGAAAAATGTTTTAATTGCCAAAATGGAAAATAAAAAATAATAATGGTTGGGCACTAAGCCAAAAAGTCCATTATTTGTAAAGGTTTATCTGAGAGGAAATGACTCAAAAGCAGAACTCTGTAATGAAGATGTTGTCTCTAATGGATGAAATAATGCCACAATTACAGTAAAAGAATAATTCATAGTTTGAAAACTTAAGATGACACTGACAATTGTTAAATGAAGAAATCATTAAAATAAAGTCATTGTGTTCCTCTGTAAAGACCAGCTCACACACACATATATATCCATACACAGATATGAAATTATGACTTTAAAGTTTCCAGGAAGATCTCTTGGACTTGTGGTACCAGGGATCATTTAAACAAACTTTTCTACCTAACAGAGGTATGGACCAACCTGTTGGTGTAAATAGGTTGGTTAAATTAATGTCAACAGATGACATGTGAGTAGCTAGCCCACGCTCCTTACACTAAAGCTAATAGACAGCACCTGAGCATCTAATATACAGTGTTCAGGCTAATTGACAACTACCTTAAATAAATAGATTGTCTCCATTTGTGGTATGCTGTGTAGCAACTGGAGGAAAGTTCACAATTTATTTCAAGCACTGAAGTGTCTGTGTTTTTTTTTTATATCTTATGATAAAATGGACAGACTTTTAAGAATCACTTCTGTAAATGTTCTTTTAGGCTGTGATAGACCCTTTCCAGAGCTGTAAAGTGGATAAAAACCCTTTTCTCTACAAAATAGGAGCTGGTTAGTCTTTTCTGGGAATCAGGAGCTCCCATTTGAATTCAAAGAAAATATAAGCACATGCAAAAGCAAAGTCCTTTCCTTTCAGATTTGAAGTTGGAAAATAACAGAAAGGAGATATTATCTCTCAGAGGCCCTTCTCTTGTGGGTTTTGTACATAACACATATAAAATTTTATTTTTAAGGAGAAACCAGTCCAGAGAATCTATTTGAATATACTAAATATGAAAAAACTGGGAGGTTAAAACTTCAAATTTTGTTGTGAAGAAGATGCATAGTTTGATCTAACTGACATACTGCAATTTTGATCTCCATCAAAATTTAATATTTGTGTTACGTCTTAGCTATAAGACTGTTGCTTACTGTACAGCAAGGAAACCAGGTCTCTGAAAAGTGAGTAGGAGAGTCCCAGTGACAGTCTAAAAGCAGAGGTCTGGAGAACTGCAACAACTATTATGAACAAAGAGAGGAAAGAACCTGAACTATTGCACTTGGCAGCTTTAGAAGGACCCTAATGGCAAATAAGATGCTTGAGCCAATAACAAGCAGCCAGAGGCCTGACTATTTGCAAATCTCCAGGGCTATGGAGGGAGGACCATTCCCACATCCAGAATAGACATGACAGAAAAGAAAGATATGCCATCTTGAATGCAACACCATTTGAAATGATATTCTCCAAATTCCCAATATAGTATTTTTCAAGGAGAGTGATTTCATAAAGACAGAGGTTGTGGTTGGAAAACCGGAATGAAAAATTTATCTGGAAAAGACAGTTTTGAATTTAAATTGACACTAACATGTCAGAGAACCTAGCAGTGGCCAAATACCTGAACTCTATCTCTTCTTTTCCACTGGCTGCTGCAGAGATCAGAGGACAGGCAAAACACCAAAGCACTCGGTTGGATTTATTCCTTTTTACTGTGTCCAGCTAGCCCAACTGCACATTATTAGATTATTAGTAGCAGGAGAAGGTGCAGTGAAGAATGGCCTTTCCTCTCCATTATTAACTATTTTTTTTGAGGAGCATGTATCCAGAACACTGAGGGAAAAGTATTTCCAGTTTATGGGAGATCGCTGCCGTCTGTGAACATTTGATGCTTCTGTAAGGTGATATAGACGCAGAGCATCTCTGAGATACTGAGGGTGAACATTTTCAGTGCAACAGCAGAATATCAGAAAAACTGTAGTGATCTAACCCACCATCTGGTCTCTCATAATAACCAAGTAAAATAGGAAGACTGGCAAGCAGCACTTCCCTTCCCCAAACAGTCTCCCCATTAGGGTTCACATTAGGGTTCGATATTTTTATTTTATTTCTTGCATTGCCCTAAAAGCCAAACACTTTCAGTCACAGCATAGGGAAGTTAGATTAAGAAATGGCCTGTATGGTTTTAGACCAAGCAAATTCAGATATAAGACAGGATATCCTGGCATTAGCCTATATAATCAAGACTTTCTTTAAGTGTGGGTTTAAATCAGAGTTTTGGTCTTATTTCATCATTGATTAATATGGTCAATGAGAGTTATTTTGAAACAGAAAAATAAAAAGCTCTGATTAACTAGCTCTTCCAAAACCAAAACAAAACAGAAAATACCCTGTGGCCAGCAAACCCACGTATGTCTCAGATTATTTAATTGTGAGGAATAATTAGAGAGAGGCTGTTTGGGTTTTCTTTCTGTTCTACCTTTACCAGAATGTCATTTTTTTACCCGAGAGCCTTTGAAAGAGCTTAAGCTTTAAATCATCATTTTTCCCCGATGAAAAGACTTTATGCCTTTCTCACTGACCTCTGTATTCACTATACAATACATTTATACTTGCTTAGGAGCTTTGATTCAGGTTGAACAAAGTAAAGGGGCATCTTACTCTTAATTGACTTAGGTGTGATATTTCCAGCCCATTCATCTAAAAAAAAAGTGCAGAAAAAGGCATTGTTTAGAATGAAAGATACATATTATAACCTCTTATTTAAGTATGGCTCACTTATATAGCTGTGTTCTCTTTTCTCTTCTCTTAACTTTGCACATCTTTTTCACTTTGCCTTTTCTTCTCCTCATTCTCTCTTTTTTTTTTTTCACAGTAGCTCTTTTGTTAGCATGGTGTTTCTTCAATTTATATGTAATTTATTTTAACGTGCTAAAAACACATACAGCAAAATTCTTGTGCAAGACAATACTATATGGATTGCTCAAAAGCACACTACTTGTATACAGCATATCAGATAGTTTCTCAGGTAATATCTGGTGTTATAGGAGTACTGTAGAACACAAAAAACATGTAGCAATAGAAGCTGTTTTGTTTCTGGTGTATATTTAAGGAATCATCGTCAAAGTCACTGGAGTTATTTTACATTTATTCAGGTCTGTGTGAGAACGGAATGTGCCAATACTTTAATTTAATTAAGCTTTTGCACATAAAATGGACTACATTTCCTTCCTGTTGTATTTCAGTCTACTCAGTGACAATACACAGGCAATAAATCTGGTATAGTGCGTGTGGAATACAGAAGGCTCCGATGAGAACCAGGCAAAACCAGACGTAACAATATCGATCTTCTGCAAAATTGGAGCCTGGATTTGGAATGTAGCTTATGCACAAAAGGAAAATCAAATGGATTTCAGAATAACACAACTCTATTTGGTCTCATTCTTCACTTACTAACTACGTTTATGGTGATGTACCCCAACTGAATTCTGCAGAGTTACACTAATCCAAGCCAGTAGGGAATTTTTGCCAGTGGTTTTAACAGCACCCGTACCCATGTAAGCAAAAGAATTAACTTCACAAGTCTATCCAGAGATTTATTGAAAAAAAATCAAAGTAATATTTTAAAGCAGTTCTTCATTTAAAGAGAATAATTGTAGGAACTTGCATTGCAATTTTGGGGAATAACATTCTCAAAAATGGTTCTTGGCTCATATTCTACTAAATTCCTTCTGATATGTGTGTATTCAGAATAATGTTTTTTCTGTGCTGCAGTTCAGTTTTTAAAGGTACTATTCTTCGTAGCTGATATTTACAGAAGTCAATTTTTAAATGTAAGGTGAATTCCCAAACTGGCTGTCAAACAGGGAAAGATAGCAGCAGCGTGGCGCTAGGGTAGATTCTGATTCAACATTTCTGGTTTTCCTTCCTGACTTTGGAGACACGGATCTATTCACCACTTTAGCTCACATCAGGAAGCTGGTCCCTTTACAACAAATGTGCACACTGTGCCATTTTTGCCATCACAGTTTGAAAAATGGTATTCGAGTGATTGATGAATATGTTGTTAATCATCTGCCTGGAGCATTTATTTACCACAATCTTAAAAATCATAGGGATTTAAGGATATGTTCAGTTGTCAATTACACTGATCTAAACCCAGAATCATTCCGGTGAAGTCTGTGAAATTAAACCAAAAGAGAAACATTTCCTACCACATCTATTCTGTTAAACACTGTCCCTACCAGGTTGGAATTTTGCAAGTTAGTCCTGCAAAACTAAATTTCAATGGTATATAAAACTATTCAGCATTAAGATTGCATAGCTTAATCACCTTCTGACAGCCAGGAATACTTCCAAAACTTAGCAATGTACTGTGAGCTCAGGCTGGCACAATAGTCTGTTCAGGGAATTTATGGTCTTCACTACCTGGAGAATCTCTGAACCGCCTCTAACTTACACCTGCTCTGAATCAGTGCCTTTCTCCTCTCCAAGATCATGATTTTTCAAAACCCTTCCTACCACTGCTATATGAACAAAAGAAGGATATTGCAGGATAGTTTTAAGGTACAAAATTATAATCAGGTTTGGTGCACAAGGCATAATATAGCCCTAGGCACCTCCTACTTCACCTTTTTCCCTTCTTGCCGTGCTGTTGACAGTGGGGGCAATTACTTTGGTTATGTGATAGGCAATAGTCCTCTAGAAGGAATAAGAATTTCAAAACTTACTGCCTCGCTTTCTTGGGGAAAAAGGTGATTTCTAAAGGTGTTTCAAAAAACACCTTTGGACAGGAACTTAGGACTGGATAAGATGGACAAAGATTAAGTTTCTTTCGGTTTTTAGTACCTTCTTGCTGATTAGTGTTGTGGTGGGTGTTGTGGTGGGTAATAAAAGTGGTACCTTTATCCCATGCTTATTTTAACTGTGTGAAAAAGGATAAAGTCTGCAAGTGCCTTCACAACTAAATAAAATTGGGGGTTGGACTAGATGATCTCCAAAGGTCCCTTCCAACCCTAACCATTCTGTGAATTCTGTGAAAATTGTGTTTATTCAAGCTATTTTAAGAATCTCAGCCTATGGAAAAACAGTACGTAAGTCCAGCAGAAGATGCTCCACTGAAGGTTATGGAATGGAATATGAACAAACCTATAAATTTTTCTCTGTCACACAGAATTTTTAAATTATAACAAACTGGTTTGCATTGAATAAGAAAATCTTAGGGGGGATCAAATTTAAATTCAGTTCGAAAAACTGCTGTGGTTAAAACATTTCTGAAGCCAAAAACCCAAAGATGAACAGTAGATAAGTGCTGATTGAGTCGCTAGTGTTCTTTTCATCAGCATGTCATCTTCTCCATTGAATTGATAACCCAGAATATTTTATTTTTAAATGGGTACCTGAAGTAGTAAGAATATAAGCCTAGAGGCTACTAGAACAGTGAGGTGCTGTTTCTCAATTACAGGGTGGAACTTAAATAACCCACATAGTATACTGTTGAAGTTCAGCAGCCATAGGCTATCAATTGTGTCTTTTTAATACAAAACATTTAACATAATGTTAAGCATACAGTGCAGGACTGCATATCTGCCTGGAAAGAGAACTAATGCTGCCCAGTATCTATGCTGCATGCTGTAATTTTAAAATGCAGTACACTCTTCTGTGATGCGAAAACACTAGTGAAATTGCCAAACAAAGGTGAAAATAAAATAGAATTTTCTTCCAGTTCTCTGTCAGTTAAGAACCTCTGGGCTCAAAATCACCCTTATATTATAAGTATTCATTAAAATGTATTAGAATACCACTCAGAGTAGGAAATCAGTGTAACAGAAATTTCAAACTTATTTACTTCAATATGAATTCTGCTATTATATTTGGCTGACAGAGAATTTCACTGAGTGAAATTCAGCTTTTGTATATAAAACTCCCATTAACTTCCACAGTGAAATATAAAAAATTTTGCGATTGAAGTATAGGTGCGGGTTTTTTTTGAGCTAGAATGTGGTGGAGATGTAGCTGTTGCTAGTAAAACTGCTTTAAAACACGATCCAAGCGATAAGGGAAAATACCCTAATCATAAATATTTCACTTTCCACAAAACTTTTATTCAGAAACACACACACACACAAAAAAGAAGCCTGAAATAAGAAAAAAAATCTTTTTCATCTGCTATATGATAAAATCTAAAGTGTGACTATCTGTCCATATGCTCCTGTGATGTGCATGCCGAAAAGCATATAGAGGTTTTCTTTAAAAAGTGTCTTCTATGCATAATCTATAAATCTCTACATGTATATTTGGTGTATTTCAACAGAAGAAGCCCTGCAAAGAAGATCACTTAAAAGAGACTGAGTAAGAGCAATGAAAAAAAGTGTTTTTCAGAGAGGAAAGAAAAATGAGAAAAAGCACAGACCAGGGCACAAAAGATTACATTTTACACTGTTGAAGTAAATGCCAATACTGGAGTCCACCTTACAAGACATTCTTTAAAAACATCATGCTGCTGGCTAGCAGGCTAATCATCTTTTTAACTAGAAAATATTTACAAAATAAACATCCTCAATTTTGTAGTTCATAGTAACTCATATAATGGTAGTGATAAAATTAATAATAAGGGACTGTGAACAATAAAATGTGTAACTCATGCAGAATACTTAATACGAAGTCTGTAACATCTCATCTTAAATTCTGTGTACTTCTCTTATTAGATTGCTATATCTTAGTAATCCAATAAAATAAGATACATATTTATCTGCAGTTACCTTGACCAGTACTAACTGCCATAAATGTTATATGAGTACTCATCAATGATTAAATGAACATCACAGTGTCTTGACATCCATTTTTATTAAGGCTGGAGCCCTAGATGATATTTAAATGATTTGTCTATTTCCTAATGCAAGTAGCAGAACTTGATCGGTGCTCATTAGTGTTAGCTTTCGGGATGCTGAAAATTTCACAGAATATTATATTCTCTTGTAATTATGTTCATTGAAACTGTAGCATTTTAAGGGGAAAAAAATCAGAAGCCTCGTTTGCATTGGAATAGAAACACTGTTTACAAGGGAGAGATCACAAACTCCGCATGTGGTGACAGGGGGAAGAGACCAACCCAGCCATCTCCCCCATCGGTGTGGACAGCTGGAGTTCATGGAGCAAGCCCATGCTGACTGGTTTTCTGCATCCAGGAGGGGACAGGCACATGACGGTGCGGTTGGGTGAAGAGGAAAGCTTGGTGCAGGGTTGCAGTTCTGAGACAGAGTTGTTGGAAAATTGCTGTGGCTGGTCTTGCCTCTAAAGGCTTGTGATCCTGGGAATGCCCTGGCAAGCCATGGGGCATTCTGTTGCACCCCATGCGGTGCTATTTTCTATAGTTAATCTTTGTGCATCTTTCTCTTCTCCCATGCAAAAGCACACAAAAAATTCAGATGCCATGCTGACTAACATCTTTTCAGTCTTTTGAGAAAAATGTGTGGGTTTAAAGCCCATAATTTTTTCTTTCCCTTGTTCTTTTAACTCTTAGTCTTAGTTAGGACCCTTGATTTATGATCCCGTGGGTTTATAGGTAGGGCTCAGCACATCTTCACTTGTGTTTTGCACCTAGTTTGTCTTGGAATAAAATTGGGGAACAAAAAAAGAAAAGAAAAACATCCGCCTAAATTTCTCATGTCCCAGTATTGAAACGTGCTTATCCTATTTGGATTTTTTTTTCCTTTATGTTGAAAGACAAGAAAAAATTGTATTTGTCGCTGTATGCAGCTACCTATCACCATTATTATTGTTTTTCTCTTAAAATCTCTCTTTTTTTATAGTCATCTGCCATTACTTGCTATAAGCATTTTGCACAGCTATGTTTTTCTTCTGGAATGATGGCGGTATCGTGTCAATTTGCTATAATAATTGCTGAAAACAGCTCATCCACCAATGTGCTCAAATAACCTCTGTTAAAGTATCTTCCTTGATCCTTTCCTGTGTTCATTCCCCTGGGAATTCCTATAGCTATGGCTATCCTGAAGGCAAGAATCTGCTGCCTGTAGTGAAGAGGTGGCTGTTATTTTCTGAGCTGTTGTCGTTCCCATAAGAGACCAACTCACCAAGGCTATGGTTTGTTAGTCACTTATAATATCTAGCTCTTCCAAACCAGACTCAGACAAATAGAAAGTAGGCATTCCCTGCAAGCCGAGTTCAGCTTTTGAAGAGTAAACAAACATTTCATTAAAATGGCCTCACTAAAGACGGGCAGAGAGATCTGAACTGAGCTGTCACCTTGTATTAGTCACACCCATAAATTCTGCCATGTTACAGTCCTCACTTGCAGTATCCCAGAGAGCTTGGAAGAGGCAATTCTTCAGGTTTCCCGTTCTTTGTTCTGGAGTTTTGTCTGGGGGGAGGTTATCATCTCCCTTGCAATGTCCAATATGTGTTCGCATCAGTGCTGCCACACTCGCTTTGTGTACACGCACTCAAATACTGAGCCTGACAGCAATAATTTCTATTAGCCCAGTGCAAATAAATATTTTTGTTAGGAGAGCCGCTTTTCCTGTATCAGCCCCTCTCCTTTCAGGTCTGAGGCGTAGCATTTCTGATGTTGACGGTTTCCTGGTCGTCTGGGTTCTTTTTTCCCCCAGTAGCAGTGACAGTGAGTTCAGTCCTCACATTCACTCTGACAGCCTGACAACTGATATCACCAGGCCACAGCTAGGAGTGGTTTATTACTTTTAGTAGGATTCATTTAACTCAGCCTCACAGCCTAAGGGGGTGGGGGAAGAGATTTAACTCAAAATTAAATTCTTGTAGGAGTCCTTTTAATATAAGAAAAATGGACAGGAGGAATATGGAGAGAGGGCAGAAAAGCAATGGCTGGAAAAGCATGTAATGTGAATGTGATTATTAAATGCAATGAGTCATGGAAGTGGGCTTGGTAAAACATGTATGAAGCAAAAAATAGAGGAAAAAAATAGCAACAGACTTTGTAACATATATGATAAAGTATGAATAAAACCTTTGTCTCTGAGATTTTAATGGAGTACTGGCTGGATGTTTTCTTCCTAAGTACAGCTTTGAAAAAGGAAATTTAAACCAAAGCCTAGGTGAGTAATTCTTTAAAGTTGTCTTTCCAACAAAAAACCAAATAAAACTAGCTTTTTATTAAATGAATATCACTTTGCTTTCCACACTGAAACACTATTATTTTCCAAATGAATAAGGGGAAAAAAAACTAGTGATGTTTAAAAAACCAGCCATAAAAGTAAGGAAGGATTAAATTGAGTTTTTCATGGCTTACTTCTATGAGCCCTTGTTAAAGAAGATTGTATAAACAATGAAACTATAAGAGCTGTATTTCAGGTATTCCAAATTCAGATACAGTTCCCAGCCCAGACCTCCTCTCTGATCAGGAATTTTCCTCTCTAACCTGGGCCATCAGAAAGCAATCATTTCTTCCACACAAACCCCTGAGTCTCAAACAAGGAAGTTCTTTGACGCTGCCTTTCACTGCTTATGCTGAAATTAATTTATTCATGAAAACCAAACGCGGGAAACAAATGGGATGGAAATAGGTGAACATATTTAGAAAATGTGCTAATCTCTACCTTTTACATAATTAGCATTGGAGGACTTCTGTGGCTCTTTCCCACTACCAACTTTCTCTGATACTTCAGTTGTTTCTTGTGCTCATGGACCATCCAGTCTGCTGAGAAAGTAAGCAGTGCTTAGTAAAAACACAGAGCAGCTTCCAAGCCCCCAAGGAAGTAGAATGTTCTTCTCCTGCAGAGATGGGGAATGGTCTGCATCCACAGGGAAACCTTTCATGTTTATGAATTTTTATTAATAAGTAACGTGCTGAACAAAATTTAAACAGTCACCTAACTAGGATATGCAGATCTCCTTGAAAGTCAACATGATGTCAAGCAATAAACTTGAATAATAATGGTAGTAAGACAAAATTACTCCCATGCCTGATTGCCAAGGATGTTGCAAAAAGGAAAATTGGATTACTAAAATATATTCCTTTTGATATTCCATGCTTTTCAGGTTAATATCTGCAGTGACTTTATCCTGAATCAGAACAGAGTAAGTGGGGGACATGTAATCACATATGAATGATGGCATTTTGCGACACACGTGATTTGTTCAGAACTATTAGTGCTCTCTTCCCCACTCCTTTGCTCACTTTCAGCCCTCAGCAAACCTGTAGTTGGCTACAAGGGAATGGAGCTTTTGGATGGGACCTGTTTTTATGTACATATGGTGCTTGCAAAGTAGAAAGTCGTCAGGTGAAATGCTTTGATCTCCTGCTCAATCACCTGTATCTTTCTGACCATGTGTTAGGAGACCATTCATTTTTAAATGAATGACCACCTGAAAAGGCAAACTAATCAGATGTTTTAAAGCCAGTGTCATATATTTCTGCAAGGAGCTGTGAACATGGACTAATACTTGTTAAAAAACAACTGCAAAAGAAAGGAGACAATCTTGGACATGGTAGGAGTTTAGGGAGGGAGCTTAACACCATTTTTAAACAGCTGCTGGTGGAGTAGCAATGATAATGTGACTACCCATGATCTAGCCATATATCTTCATTTTCCTGTAACGAGCAAGATCTGTCAGAGGACTGAAATTCTTGAAGACCCCTCATATTTGCCTTCTTTTTGAGTGAAACTTCATCCCTTTGCCTCTCCCCTTATAAAGAAAATGGCCTGTTAATGATCAATAAACACTTCAGGATTAGCATATTCCTCAGAAGAGAAAAGAGGGGTCCCTTGGGAAATGAATGACTGGAGGAGTTTCAGAGGACTGCTGAAACACAGCATTTCATCATCTGTGTATCATTGCGGAGAGTCTATGAGCTTTAGCAATGCTTAGATTTAGATACTGCAAGAAATCTGAATAAATCAGGATTCTGTCAAAATTGCACTTGATATGTACAGAAACATTGTCAATAAATACAGAAATATAACCTAAGAAACATCCTAAATCAAATAGTCTGAATAAAAAAGAGGCACCACTGCCACTAATCTGGAACTGTACTATTCAGATCTTGCAAACTGTACATTAATGTACATCCTGTACCTTATGCCAGATCTGGGCAGCCCCCTTAAAGCAATGCCCTCACATCCAAAGCCCAGACAAGTTGTCTTTGAGCTTTCTATGCTATATATTCACAATTTAAAGATTTTCTCAATGAAAAGGTAAAGTCTAGGGGCCATACTTTTTCTTACAATAGAAAAAGGTGTTTGTATGGGGTAGAATTCAGGCTTGAAAGTGTAGTTTCTACCGCTTTCACCTCTTTGCCTTTACAAAAGGTGTAGCATGTGCCTTACATAATTTCAGTTTAACTGTGCTAGATCTTAGAAAGGTAATTATTGGATAGTGTAAATCATTTCAGCTCAAATTACTTCATCTGCTATAGTAACAAATGTGATATTTTAAAGACTATTTTTTTCCACTGTAGATACTTTTCATTTAATTGCAAACATTTTAGAATAAGGAGCCTTCTCTGAGCTTAGCCAACACTTGGAATGAGTGTGTCTTCCCAACCACAATAATTTTTTAATCTACTGCCAGTATCAGTCTGGCTTGACAGAAGGTGCTCTGAAGTGATGATGAATAAAGTTGATTGATAGATGAATGGGCAAAGGAGTATGTGGCCCAACTGAGGAAAAGGTCTACAGGGCAAGTTTGCACCTTTTTTGCATAAAGAAAAAAAAACCTTCAAATCAATTAATTTTTAGTTGGAACTCACATCTTCTTACAAGCCAAATCAACTCACCACAGGAAACAAGTCCGTAAGATACAGCTCTTAGCTCCAGGCCTCAGAGAAGCGCTTGCAACTTTTCATTTGTTATGCAAAATTAATGGGAGACAGGGACATGCTCCACAAAGAGAAAGGAACCCTCAGGCTTACTAAAACTGTGCAGTCTATTACGCAACAGGTGTTTTTGGAGGGCAGGAGGAAAACCAAAGCGCTACTTGAAAAAAATTTCTACTTTCATTTCACAAATGATTGGCAGCTTTTTACCAAATTTTGCAAAGTAACTTCCCTTAAGAGTTTAGCCCCTGAATGTATATGCTTATGACAGATTCCTTAATTGAGGCATTATGAAGACAACACTCTAATGCCATATGTACACAATGCAATTACTGGAGCATTAACTTAGATGTTATATTCACGGCTGTAGAACAGTTTCAATGGTCCCATGTTTCATGAGCTGGACTAAAAATTCTGAAAAATCCACAATTTGGGCAAAAACATTTTGTGCTGAGTAAAGAGCCTAACTGATATTTTTTTACATTGGAGCAAAGTCGCTTTAGTTGCACTTGAATACTCTGAGGCTGAAAATGTCCAAAGTATGAGAAATATCACAAAAAGAAAGGATTTCTGAAATTCACAGTAATGGGAGTATTAGATGACCTAGTTCCCTCAGCTTTTCATCATTTAAGGAGACAAAATGCTGTAATCACCACCTAAGCCCATATCTGGTGCTCTTTCTTAGTCCCTGTTTTTTACAGCTGAGGTACATATGTTCACGTGCTTTGCTACTCCAGTTGTGTCTTATGTAACACAAACAAAAAATAAATGTTGACACACAAGTTGGAAAACTGAGTTGTTTCCAAATACCAATGAATCTTCCCTGAACAGATTTTCAGTGTAATCCAGAAATTAAATTATTGCACTGGAATTCAAGAAAGCTGGGGTAGAAATTTGTCTCTGGCTCACAGGCCTCCTCGGGTGATCTTGGATGTGTCACTCGGATTGGCATTCGGAAGCACACAAACACTGCCACATCTGCTATGAGGAGGTAAGGCTCTTAATTCAAGCTTCTGGTCTAGAATCTTGGACTACAAGTCTTATTTTTTGCTTATCATCCCTCAGCTAGTTTTTTCAGGCTTCTAAGATGTTTAAGGACACCCATACTATTCCATTCTCTTCTGTTCTATTTTCTTAAATACTTCTTTTACATTTAGCTCTCAAAACCGAAGTCAAGGGCTATTTTGATTAGTGAAATTACTGAGTTTAGTGGTTTCCACGAATTTCTCAGTCAGTGTTAGCTGATGTAAACATAGTTCTTACTCTCAGTTGTTCTCTGTCTTTAGCACAGCTTCCTTCTTCACAGTGGCGCTCTCTGGAGAGGCACACTGACAATCACATAGTTCCACATTGCTGCAGTGGGAGCACAGCGTGCCCAACGCTTATAGGAACCCAGAGTCTCACAGGGCTGTACACCACATCTGTTGTAGAAGGTGAAAAGGTCATTATTGTATTGATTTTTAGAGCTTGAAATGTATGAATCAGGGTCTCCAGAATTATTTATCTGTACCAGTAAGGGTTATAATTTCAAAAATAATTTTATTTGAAGTTTTTTACTTCAATTGGGAATTAAAGATTTAAATAAGAAAGTCTGCAGCCTGCTCCACGACAAAGACGACCTCCACATGGTTTGTAATATGACGACTCTGGGATGCTAAAATCAGTGTGGATTAGCATAGGCGTCCTAAATTAGAAAAGGGAGGTAATGAGAGGAGAATACCTTCTCTGGAGGTAGCCCATGTGAAGTGTAGCAAAGACTGATAGAGGCTCAAGCCACATGGTAAGGGAAGCAGGTTTGGGAGATTTTAGTTACTAAACGCTGACAAATATTTACTTAGCCAGGTATCATCTTTGATTTCTGAAAGGTTCATAACCTCACCAGCTAAGATGAATTTGCATGAAGATGGCAAAAGTTAACCCTTGCCAATTGCAAATACTTGTTCTGTAGTGCAGAAGCAGTAAAAGTTTCCGAATATATGACCTGTACAGTTTTGCACTGAAAAATTACTATTTTGCCCTCAGTAGTATCTGCACTAATTTAGGTGAGTATATAGGTGAATATAAAGTAATGCTCACATAAAAAGCTTTATGGCTTCAGCAATGTACTTTAACAAGCCTTTATGGTCCTGGCTACCACTTTCACAGTAATCTTCCCATTTATGTGAAAAACAAATGCTCTTATTTGGTTATAGCTGTAATTTGTCTTTAACATGACTCTTGAAGGATTAACAGAATTTGTTAAGTCGTTTTGTAGCAAGGGGGTTGATTAAAAAAAAAAAACAATAGGTTGAAAACTCTGTAAAATTTTGGTTTTTCCTAGCTCTGAGGTTTCTTTCTACCTGAAAGAAGGAAAAGGTTGCTCTCTTTATTAAATTTATTCCAGGACAACTGAAGATTACAAATAACAAACAAACTACAATTAATCATTTGGCTAATCAGAGACGAGATAGTAAATTTGGGACCCTATTCACTCTTTTTGTCAGAAATAAGTCTGTGTATAATTATGAATAACCAAGGAAGGAAAGCATTACTTAAAAATTAATTCCTTGCAAATAGAGACAATTAAGTAATTACTAACAACACTTGGTTTAACCAGCTGTAGTTTTATTGGTCTTGGGTGACATGCATTTCTACACCCCGCCCATGAGCACATTTTACAGGGAAAACCATAAAAACATATATGTACATATTTGGAATAAATATTTTTAAAATAAAATGAGAGCTAGAGAAAAGGAGATAATTCCTTAAGAGAAAATGTCAATATGTGATTTCACAAATATTCAAAAATGTCACTTCTTCACTGAACTGTTTAACACTATTTTTGGTTTTCTCCATCAGCTGATTATTCGCCTTCCTGGATCTTCCTGGTTTCCCCTTTTAAAAGAATAAACTGGAGAAAGGAAAAGCAAAAACAGGGAGGAAGACAACAAAGGCAAAAACGTACACAGTTTGAAGTGCTTGGTTTGTTTGTGTGTCTAGTGTCATTCCAGGAAATACTGAGTATGTAAACGACTTGAGAGGGAAGAGGAAAGGTACTTTACCGTTCTCCCCAGGGTGTTATTCACCCAGCCTTCTCCCACAGAGAGGTGGTTCACCTCAAGGCATGTCCCTGGCCATACTCAGGCCATGGTTGCACAGCCACCTCTCCCCAGAGTCAGCTCTCTTCCCTAAAAGGGCTGCCCCTTTCGTCCCTACCATTTTTCCAATGCCACTGTTTTCTCAAGGCTGGTTGCTCGCCAGAGAGGTTACCTGATCCATCTCACTGTGCAGCTGCAACAACACGTCATGCAAGGGACGGAAGGGGACAGAACCAACCTTTTTACTAGCAATCCCATTTTTTTTCTGGATTAAAGTGTCTCTTTGCCCACAGTCTCAGTGCAAGCCAAGACTGCAGAATCAGTTCTTTGATGTTTTACAACTAGAAATTTATTTCCCAACAGAAATTTATCTTTTCTTCTAACGAACTTGTGAATTACTTAAATATTGTCATGTCTTTCCTACAGCTGTGAGTACTGAAGCAGTTTAAGAGAGATGCCTCAAGCTAACCCGAAAGGCAGTGGCAAAGAAAAAGTAATAATTCAAAGGTTCTTGCTTTTCAGATCCCTCCTAATTCACTAGGTTATGTTACCTTCAAGAGTTCTTCGGTCTGTCTCAGCATGAGGAATGATACTAAATAAAAACCAATATGCTACCACACAGCTTTAAAGATGCACTTCACAATGAACAAGGAGCTTTTTAAGACTATTTAAGGTTATAAATTTTTCATTAAAAATCATATTTAGAGAATTATGTTCAAGCAAATTTCTGTTAAAGAAAAGTGTAAATGTGACATTTTCACCATTGCATCTTTCATTTTCATGTGGGTGTATACAACAAGAAGCACTCCTTTTTCTGTTTAAAATAGATTGATAAACAAAGCATATGACAATAATGCTAATTAAGGCAAAGTCTTGTGTCTGTGTTTACCTACTTTTGGTGTTCACTTTTTTTCACTTCATTTTTTCTCCTTCTCATTGTCATTCCAGACTAAAGCAAACACTCCTTACCTAAATCTGTGACCAAGTGTGCCAAGAATCTAACCTTTTTGAGAGGATAATGCTAGTCTTATTCACCAAACAAATCTCCCTAAAGATTACAAGGACAAACACCAGGGCTGAAATTAATTCTTGTAACCCATGCCATCAAAGTCACCTTATTTTTTCAACAAGCAAAGGATTGTATTTTATTATTGACATCTATAACTTTATTAACAAGACTGAAATTTTGAAGTTCTCTTTAATGTAGCATTTCAAGATGTTTTTCCAGTCCTTTTATATACAGATTAGCATATGCGGAGCTATAAGGAGCTTTCTGTGCTGATTTATTACTCTTCTGAAGTCACATAGAAATAATCTGAATCATCTTTAATGTGTAACTGGCAACATCACTCTGCATAACCTCATCTCTGTCTTATTCCATAATGCCAGTGTCATACGCACTATCTGCAAAAATATGAAACCAGACTTGTGTGTGTCCTCCTAAAGTAGACCTTATTTTCTGCTGCTTGTTTCGTTTAACAGCTAAAATTAGTGGCAAAAATCAGTTTACATTCATTGTTTCTCAAAAGTTCTCACCCCACCCTCACAAAAAAAAAAAAAAAAAAAAAAAAAAAAAAAATTAAAACAAAATTAAAAACCCAGTTAATTTTGAAATAAATTATTAAATTTCTAGTTAAGGGGAGGAAAATCAAGCTGGTATAAAGGAATTAACTTGGAGCCTACATTTTGGTAGTTATGCCAACCTAAGCAAGAACCTTCAGTTGCTGTTCCACCGCCTTGCTCGTGTGCCTGCACAATGAACTGGATCAGGGAACCAATCTGGCTGGAAAATAACTATTTAAATCTATACTCCACATCATGATGTCTGCCTGAGAACAGAGGTGATTCAGAGTTTTCCAAGTTCCAGAAGGGTATCCTAGCCTACAAGGTTGTACAGTCATGTTTGTTTCCTTTGGTAGAAAGACTGTAATAGCGCAGTGTAAAATGGAAATGAAACAACCAAGAGAGTTCCATAATATATGTGTGCACCCGTTAGGTGTTAAATCTGCATCGTTCAAGTTATCTGAGCCACGCAGAGAAGCAAGAGAGGGAGCAACTATAGGTGTGAAAATACTCTATTGGAAAATAATACAAAATTTCATATTTTTCCTTCTCCATGTGCGAGTTAAGAGCAGTTTATGCCTTTATACATATCCAACATAGAAACTTGGTTACAGGGGATTAAGGCTTTATGAATACTATAGTGGTCTGTGAATAAATCATGTTGATATGCTTTTACAACCTCCCTCTAAAAATGAGAGAAATCTGTTTCTGCAACCTTGTGATGTAGGTGTGATAAAGCTTTTGACCTTTTGTGCTTTTTAGTATAAGGATTCCTACATGTTCTTTGGCATTTTCCAACGTAAAGAAGACTTTTTTCTGAAAATCACATAAATAAATGTTAAATGCTAATAGTCTGTATGATATTTCACATAAACAACCCACCCTAAATCAATGTTTTCCCAGATCTTTTAATTCACACATTTCAGATGCTAAAAATACCCTGTCAACCTTGAATGCAAAGCTGTCAAGCTACATATATAAGAGCTGCCAATTAAAAAGATGTTCTGATTTTGTTTGAAAAGCAACATTAAGATCCTTTGTGAGCCAGTTTCGGTTTTTGGTTTTTTTTAAGAATGAGAAGTCAGGTGATAAAAAAGGAACAAGATTTTATTTCAAATAAAAATGAATGAATGAATGAATGAATCAATGTTACATAAAAGTCACAAAAACTGTTGTGTTTCACTGACATGTCCAAATGAATCTCGAGCCACTGGAGTCACTTCAACTTCTAGTGCTGCAATAGAAAACAATTTTTTTCTTCCATAATGAGATTCGTTTCTCATTTCCTTTTTTAGGGGTTAGCTCCTGTACTGTGAAAGAAGCACTTATTTGTCAAGTCTGAACAACAACAAAAAGGAGTTGGGTCCACAGCTCGCAGCTCCTGACTCCAAGTCCCACTGCAGTTGGAACGATGTGCAAAGAACATGGCAACCTCTCCTTGCATCACAAGTTCAGAAGGTGCCGTGACAGGAGGGAGGTTAATAGAGATGCTTGTTGTATAAAAAGCTTAGGGCTGTCTTCCTTGAGACTGGCAGCTGGAGAGTAGACATCAGCTAACCATATCTGCTCTGAGGCCACAGAGTAGGTGGAATTGGAGGTGGAATGAAAATAACTATACCTCCTATATAAGGAGAAACGTGAAGTAAACATTTAAGCCAGGATGCTTACAAATTAGCCATTAGTTGTTGGAATTTTAATATAAATTTTATGGTGTCAAGTAGTTCTGTAAAACAACAAAATATTTTATCTCACTAAGTCAACAATGAAAGTGGTGGGTTTTTTTCTTTTTCTCTTTGAAGCACAACAAATACCTTACATTTTAAAATAAGGGTTATATATGAAATTATATATTTTAGGAACCTTAATATTTTCTTTAAAATGTTTTGAAAATATCTTTAGCAAAGTACTTCTAAAACCAGGGAAATGAAAGGTGGAGATGATCTTCACTGAAGAGTATTTTCCACTGGGGACTCCACTGGCATTCAGTTGTCTCATTTAATTATCACTTTCCTGATTCAACCATTATTCATGAGCTTCCTTGTGTTCTTAAAAAGCTCTGAGCTGTGCTTGCCAATGTTATGGCATATTATGAAGCACAGTTATGCAGCAAGAGGGAGGGGGTGATAATGCATTGGTCTATACTGCTGGCATGTTTTCTGTTTGAACTCCTCGGTTGCCAGCAGAATGCAGAGCTCTTTATTCAAAATCTACTGCTGCTTTTTTTAAGCATTGTGCTAGTATCACGATCCTTTGCATTGCTTCAGTGAAATACAGCAATACAGAAGCAGTATGAATCATTTGCATTAAGTTTGCACTAGTTTCCGTTTGACTGCATTTCTCTTTTGTAACAGTGGTGAAAGAAATGCATGGAGAAAAAAGTTCCTAACAGATGCAGGCAGAATACACCCGGGTAGGTTTGAGATGAATTTTAATTGGCGCCAGTTTTATCCATAAGTGAAGCTGGAGTATACTCATTTCCTTTCTTCGTGTCCTCTTTGCCTAATTTAAATGTTTCGATTTTTAGCTGAATTATACACTGCTAATTTCCTAGGTTTGGATTTTAGCAAAAATACATATGTCCAAGGTAGTCAGGATAAAGATAAAGATAGAAAGCCTAATTAAAAATAGCTGTTCTCCTAAATGTGCCTCAAATTATGCCATAGCTAATTTCTAAACCACTGAATTTAGTTTATAGTCCTGAGGAAATCAGTCATTAATGAAGTTAACAACCAGTTTGCTGGAGTGTTATCTGCCCTTGGCTTCACCTTAGGCCATTAAGTCAAAACCATAACTTTATAATAAAGATGTTGTTGTTGTTGTTGTTGATGTTATTATTATTATTATTATTATTGCTTAAATGCTGAATAGGAACTTTAGAAGCACATACATAAACTTCAGAATACAGTTAAGGTGGAATATTTATTTACTGAGGGTACGGAAGCACTGCTAACGCTTTTTATTTTCAGATGTGAAAAGCAAAAACAGGAAAAAAGCTCAGCACGTTTCTTAGCTGTCTTGCATCAAATATATATGAGAGTAAAAGCTGAATCTCCCAAATTTATGCTAGGGTGAAAGGAAATACGGACCAACACTTTCTACACAGCCTGGTAGAAACACTTACTATTCCAAATTCCTCTTTCAAGCATGCAGATTCTTCTGGTTTAAATGAAACTACGAGGCAGTTGGAAGCCAGATGCACTTCCAATAAATTCAGCAGAGTTGCCTTTACCTCGGTGGCAAACAAGTTTGAATTTGGCAGCTAATTATACTCTAACTGAATATTTACAAAATTCTGAAGTCCTCACTCTAGTCAAACCTTTCATTACTTTCAGCGGGAAGAGTAACGTGGGAGGTTGCTTGAATAAGCGTTATTTTCATATCCAAATACATTAACACTGGTATGAGCTATGAATGAATAAAACAGGCCAGCGTCTATTCAGAATTACATCAGTGTAACTAAGAACAGAACTTGGCTCCGTGTGCTTGGCTGGGGCTGTAGTTGCTAAGACTAGTCTATGAATTGAAAAAGCTGCTGCAACCGGTATGTGCCAACTGAGCAAGTGCTGGAGCTGTTGCACCTCCTTTGCTCCACAGGCTCATGGACAAAACCACTTCCACAAAACCTATACCCCTCCATCGGGACTGATTTCCATGCTGTGTGGTCTATATCCTCTGCTGTAGAGCGGGATATTCAGCAAGTCACGCTAAGAAAGCAAGACGGCACTGAAAGGGGTAAGTTTTAAAGACAAAGCCCCGCTAAGTTGACACCGTGTGGGTTTAGTTTGGAGGCAGTGGCTTCGGTTTTCAACGTGACGAGTAAAAGCTGCTAGGGCAGCTTTAGACCAGGGCTAAATTTCAAATTAGTGGTGCATGTTTTGCCTAAAAATTACACCTTAATTTAAAGAATTCCCTGTGGAAACCCTACAGATTTCATTGTAAGTGTAAAAATACTTTCCTCCTTTATACTTTATAAATATGCTTTTCTGCAGATTTTTTTTCATCACATCTACTGAATGCTGATTCCATTCTTTCGCTCCTAATTTTTGAAGTGAAAAATTTTGATTTCTTGCACTTTATTTTTATTAGCTGCCAACTAGTTAAATGGGGATGATCCAGTAAAATCTTTTTTACTAGTGTTGTTGTTTTGATTTATGGCTTTTGTTAATGTTTAGAGCAATACCATGTGGATTCAGGATCTATGTTATTTTCAAAAGTTGATCTTAAGGATCAGCTTTTCTATTTCTCTTTTTTTAATATTATTTTAAAACTAAAAATAGCAAATCCAAAATTACTTGGTATGATAAAACAGTCATTTATTTCAGTATTCATTCTATTATTTTTTTTTAATGTAGCAGTTCAATATGCAGTTCAATATAACCAGTACATGGCCTTGCTCAAGTTCAGGTTTGATACGTATAAGAAGCCTTGTCAAGTATACCAACCCCTCACTTTTTCTGCCCACTAATTTTTCTTTGATCACACTTAGAAAGTCATATAATGTATGAGTGGTGCAGAAGAATTATAGAAGAATTATCTGAGCAACAATTTCACAAGTTGCAAGTACAAAGGTAAATAGAAGTCTTATTTCTAGATTTTACACAACAGTATTTCTGCTAGGCATTGCATTTTCTTTCACTGATCAGCTTAGGCCTTGTACACCTTTTCTTCCTAAGCCACTACATGTTAATGGTTATTTCTCAGTGTCATGGTTTATGCCAAATCGGCTACTGGGGATGTGGGGGACCCCAGATAGGACCGACAGGTGCTTCTCTCTATCCCTCTTCAAAGCGAAAGGTTGAGGAGGGAAAAAGAGACTTCTGAGTTTAGAAGGAACTAAACTACTCTAATGAAATATTAATAATAAAATAAAAGGAAATAATGAAATATATACAAAACCGTATCTAGCTCCCAGGATGACAATCACTTCACTGGCTGCCACTGGGTAAGTCCCAGACTGGACTCAGTGACAGATGGAAACTGGATTCCGGATCTGCATTCAGGATTGGGATCAAAGGCAGATGAACAGAGTCGTCCTCAGATGTTGGCCACTGAAGAAAGAGAGAGCTGAACCTTTGATCCCTCAGCTTTTATACGGAGCATGAGGCAGATGGGATGGAATACCCCGTTGGTCAGTTTTGGGTCACCTGTCCTGTCCGCTCCTCCCCACAGGTGGGACCCCTTTACTCTTTTCCGCTTCTGATCTTCCAACGGGGCAAATAACAAAGTTGGTTGCCCTTGGGTGTTACAGCAATAAGTATAAGCGAGAGCCTCTCTGCATACCATGCCTGGGCATCAGCTATAAACATAGGTCTTGCCACTCTGAGAGCGAACAGTGTCTGCACAATATGCTGTTAATTTCAGTAGTCAGAAGAGGCCCAGCTAAGAAGCAAAGTTACTGAACAAAATTTGTTCTGTTTTACCTCAAACCAGGACACTCAGTTTCACCAACAAATATTTATTTGCCTAGGATCTTAATTCACAGTGTCATCAGACGATAATCTGGGATGACAATTGCATAAACTCTCAGACCTCACGAAGGTAACAAAAATGGTACTTTTGTCTCATATTGGTAATTCATGGTTTTTCTCTACCAAGTACCAGTATAAGTTTACTACACACTTCACTCAACTGACTGCTTTCCTAGTGCTGATATATCTTGACCATATCCTACTGATAATTCTCCTTTCACTCCATGTTATCAAATAACCACTGCTATTTGCAGATATTTCCCAGTGACATCACAATCTTACTGTAGACGCTGCATACTAACTAAAAGTGATGTTTCTACAGCTTGCAAACAGAAAACTGCACCTCCTTAAATACTCAGTATCACAGTATTTACTATGCATTTAGAAACTGTATTTTTCAGATCATACAGAACTAGGTACCTGGTGGAAATATGTAACTAAACCAATATATTTTGCCTGTGCAGAATTGGAGAGGGTGCAGTGGAGGAAGTGGTATTAACATAATATAGCTACAGTCACAGAAAAATTGAAAATGCAGAATTAAGAAAATGCATTTTTCACTGGAAATCTTGTTTATATCATCTTCATTGCTATAGAAATTATTTTCAAGTACCAGACCAGTCCCTAAGAAGTCTACATCTGCTACATTTGCCCTTATCATAGGAAGTCCTGTTGTGCCAGAAGAACACACATGTCATTCCAGAGCTTTAGGCAATCTCCTGGGTATCTGGGACCCAACTATAAAGATAAGCAAAGAGTCCTTGAACCTGATTAGAAATTCTACAGAAAAACAGCGGAAGGTGTCTTATGTTTGTGGTAGTTGTGCAGCTAAGGAAGTGTCACAGCTTTCTGAGTTCCCTAAACATCAGCAGATTCACCTCCAGCTCTGTTCCATGGCTGCAGTCCCGTCACAGGAAGTGATTCATTCTGGGAAAATTGGATTGGAGTTTCCTAGACAAAAGGACACGACTGAAAGCTTTTCTAACTGTTATGTCTCGCTCTCAGTTTAGCATCAGCAAGAACCCAGGAGTACCCATACACTGCACACAAACCAATGTTCACTTGAAGAACGCTGTGGCAGGACTGCCCATAAGTAACCATTTCCTTTTGCTATCTCCAGTTAGGACTGAGCTTTGGCTGGTTTTAACGAGCTCATTCCTTCCTAGCCAGGCTGGCAGCCATAATGCAGGTAGGACAGGTAGAACTCAGCATCGCGTATCTGCTGCCAGCGCTTACATCGTCCTCTGCTGGTTTACGGAGATTCTGTGTAGAGCTGGAAGGAAACAAAATTGATCCTTGTGCAGTGGAAGTTTGACTTAGGTATCAACTGACAGAGGTGCAGTTTTGCAGCTGAGACAAAGGTATGATCAATAGTTGTAAAATGCTGCAGAAAGACCTAGCAGAATGAGAAGACATTTAGTGGAGCAAAAGCGCCAAGCCCATGGACAAAACATTATTTATCAATGTTGACTTCTGATCTTGCTCTAAAACCAAAGAATTTAAGATTGAAACTGAAACCTGGCCTTTCTCTTCCTCCTGCAAAAGTATATCTGCGAATGAAAGGTTTCATTCAGTGTAGAAGCAGTTCCAAAGGTGTCACATGCAATGTGGTTGGCCAGAGGGATGTGCACAAAGCAGTAATTTGTTTGGTTGTTTTTTTAGTTTTGGTTCAATCACTGTATGTATGACAAAGAAAAAAGTGGCTGCTTCTTTAAATGACATGTCTGTTTCAATGGCATACTTCATAAGACAAAGGAAGCAGGGAAAAACCTTTTTAATTTTGGACTTTTTATTTTTTATTTTTGGAATAAATAAAAAAAAAGAAAGTAAACCTACTATGGCTTCTACAGCTTGCAAGAAACAACATGACACAATTTCATTTGAATACTATTTTCATTATCCCTTTGACTCCTTAAAATTATTTGGTTTTTTTTTTTCCTGTAATTTGGCAGTGCTTCACATTATTTTCTTTTTTTTCTTGATAATTTACTCTTCTTTTTTTGTTATCTTACCAATCAAAAAGAAACACTGAGTATGGCAGACCAAAAATATCTACAATGTAAAATAATTACCTAATCTATCTTAATAATATACTACCAAAGTTTTATATACATATTACTTTTTTATTCTCCTAAAGACAAAGCTTTTTTAAATTATTTTGACATGTACAAAGTCATACAAGCATAGCACTTGCACCTTCTAGCAAACCTGTAGGAGTATAGAAATTATCATACTGTATCATATAATGATCTAAGGCAACATTTTTTCTCCAACAATGGTAAGCACTGTACCCTTTACATGCAAACAAATCAAAATCTCAACAGCTTACAGACTTCTTCAAGAGGCGAAAACCAAGTTTTAACATCTTTTGGAAAACTTAACGCTTATCTGCCTTCAAAAAAATCACTACTTCTATAGATTCCAAGCTTTTTGAGTCTGGTCAGAGTACTGTCACTGCTCAGGCTAGAAGGTACCTCTACAACATTTGCAAGTCCTTCTAAAATGCAGAAGGTTTACAGAAGGTTTACAAGAACCATTATGTAGCCTTCCACCCCCTCAGTATTCCCTCTTTCTGGTCTCATCACAGTAGTTGCGGTGTGCTGGGCAGTTACAAAAAAACATGTTATACAAAACATGATGTAATACATTACCAAGTAGGGCTTCGAGTGATTATATAGTGCTTGTAAGGCTCTTTCTTAATTTTATTTATTTTTTCTTTTGTGTTCCTGTGTCTATCAGTACTTATCTTCCTGCTTACTCTCTATCCTGTTGTTCTTGTAAATAAGTAATTTTTACACAAAGCTTAAGTATTATGCATAATACAGAGTAATATGATTCCCTGTCTCACTTAAGGTAATCCTCTAATTTTGTATGGCTAAAATGGCAGTGATTACAAATCAGCAAAGTTTTGGAAAGATAATGGGAGTATGAACATTATATTAATTTTATTTTGTTGTGGTAACAAGACAGTTATCTTTGTACTTTTCTGTTTCCATATAGATCTCTAATCTTGGGTTACAATCACTGATTTGCAAATACAGGGGTTTTAGCCTGGCCTTTATTTCTTAGTTTTACTGTATTGAAAATTGAGTCCTGTTAGTCAGTCCCCCTGCTGTTCCCTCGTGAACATTTTCCAAATGTTTCTGTCTCTGCATTTTGTTAATTGAAATCACTATTGTGTTTTCATACTCCTTAATCACTGGACTCAATACCTCTTTGGACAGTCAACCCTTTCCCACCTGCCAAGAAAGTTAATGTGTTTCGACACATGAGCTACCTTCCTGCGATGCAGTGGCAACCCACCATGGGCCTGGGGGACCGGGGTCTTGTTCTTGTGACTGGCGTCAAAAGCAACGAGACGCAGATACCTGCGGGTTTTTGCTGTGTCCTACAAGCAGCAGCAGTCTTGAAGGTGTTCATTTCATCTGAGAGTCTTGCAATAATTGCAGACGTTTGGAAACTTACTTGTCATTCGCACACACGAACCATTATAAACAGCGAAATAGCCTTCCTTTAGAAATGCCTCGGTTTTTTTCATGTTACGTGAATGTTTTCTTTCTGGAGAAAGAGAGTATGCAGCTGAACACCGGCCACATTTCCCCCGGGAAAGTCCTGAGTAAGGGCGAAGTGGTATCATGAACAGCCAAAAATCCTTAGAATAATTTGCGTGTATTACACTGCAGAAGAGCTCTAGCCCGGCTAACTGCTTTTTGCCACATGCTTCCACCCTGTTGGATAAGTTCTGCTTGAGAGGTATTATGCAAAATATTGTGTTGCAGCCATCTCACAATAATAGCATGGAGTCCAGGACAGGCTGCTAAACTTGCCCATGCAGCAGAATAAACTTCTTACGCAGAGTTAGCTCCGTGCTATCACAGCTTGACTGTTGCCAGTACCCAAAATAATTCATTTAAAGCTAGCTCTGGCATCTTTATGCTACACTGTGTCCTAGTGGGCTTTTACATTTTCCTATTCTTAGGATTTAAGCCGAAGATACCAGCGGAGAACATTTGCAGTTTGTCAGGTGCAACTAGCCATCCTGGGAACCTGAGATTTAAAGGAATATTAGCGCCTCAGCCTTGCTTATTTGTGTTCAAGCTGTGCACTTATCCACCCAGGAGCCAGCTATGGTGGAGGTACTGAGATATTTAACACTTGAAATACTTAGGTGTTGCCTGCTTTTATGCTTGAGTGACACACAGTGACTTTAGCATGGAGTGGTATACGTGCCAAGAACTTGATTTTACACCACCATTCATTAGTTTCAAATATATCTTATGAGAACCTTTCTTTGTGCATCTATCCAGAAATATGAGTCGTCCAACATTTTTATATCACTGTATCTAGAAGGTGTTTCCTGGACTCAGTCATAGTCAAATCTAATCACAGTATAACAAAAATAATTTTGGAATTAAAGCAGGCAGCGTTTATTAGCTAATGTATGTTTCTCATACAAATATTTATATGTCCTACGTAACTTACCCAAACATGTATAAAACAAAAGGAGCATTCAAAACAATGCCACTTTCTGTATTAGGTCAGCCAACACGGGAAGATTTTCCTAATATTAGAATTGTAGCTAAATAAGCATCCTGACACAGATTCTAATTCAGAAAAGCACATAACCACATGTTTAATCTTAAGCATTAGTACTTTCTCAGATCAAGACTTGCTAAATCTGCCTGCCTCATATAGGGTTGAGCTGAGGACATTTTTGCCCTCTTGGGATTGGCCTATGAACTGGAAAGAAAAATTAACTGCATGAATTAAAGTGGCACTAATAGCTTTATACGAGAAAGAGCATTTTTTTAACGAAAGGGGAGCATGCATAGTCACTTCTGCTTTTGGAGACTGTTTTTGTTATCTGACGTAACTATCTTGTTTGCTTTGCGTTTGCCTGTAAATGGATCATGCCAAAAATAGGGGTAAGCAATCTGTAGACTCCTTTATTCTCTTTAAATATCTACTTTAACATAAGAAAAAAAAAATCTGCTTTTTAGTATGTGTATTTTCAAAAACCCAATTCTATTTTCATCCGCTTCAAAAACTAGGCCAACAATGGGCACTTCAAATATCCCTAGCCTTATTGTTTGGACAGTGTTTAAGCATACTTTTCCAATTGTCTGAAAATAAGTGTGTTTTGGGATATCAATTTTAAAGGTAACTATGCTTAAAGCAATTTTAGTTTTCACCATTATAATAGGATGTAATCGACTATATACACTTTGCATAGTATTTGCAGTATGTGCAATGCGAATAGGTTGCACCTCTTCACTAGGGGTTCTTTTACTGATTTTTTTAAGTAATACTTTACAAATATAGGAGGAAAAAAAGAATAACTTTGTATATCGCTCCAGAATATCGTCATGTAGTAGGTGTGTATTCTGTGAAGGAAACAACTCTTTCTGTATCAGGTCATTCTATAAATACCTTCCGTCCTGAAAGAACGAAAGAAAGAACAAATGTAAAAAAGTTAGAAGAAACTAAAAAGCTGCTTTAGAATAGAAGCCCTTAAGCATCCTTAACTGTAGCTGTAGCTCATAGCAACAGCTATGCAAAGCTGCAGAGCATAGAGGTAGACACCATGTGCACGGGAGATTAGCCTAAAACAGAACCCCAGATATGAATACCTCAAAAGCCACAAGAAGGGCACAATATTGAAACCTAACCATTTCTCGGTTCAGTGAAAATTTGAAAGAAAAATGTCTTTTTTCAGTTCAAAACCATGGAATACAGCCATTTTAAAATGCTAAGTATAAACTAACTTTTTATCTCAAGCCCATCGTTATTTTGCAGGTACTAATTTATTTTAACATAATAATAGATTACTGAATGATCAGGAAAACATTAGACATTACTCCCTGTCAGTGTGTTTCACCCTTCTTGTAATGTCCAGCATGTTAGACCCTCTAATTTTTTCAAAATTTTTCTGTTTCACATTGCTGTCACTCTTTGTATCCAAAGCTCCAGTTTCAGCCATAACCTGTGTTGAAATGAATACAAAATGTTACTGTTTCCCTTAATTTTACCTATTTCAGAAAAGAATTACTAGTAAGTATGTGGTTTTGATCCTTCTTATAGTGAAGGATTGATTTTAAAAAATTATGTAAATAGCTAGTTCATCAAAATGGAGTGAACTATGATTTTCTAAATAAACATTAGCTCAGAAATTATTAATAGAGTTATCCATTTTGCATAGAATGAAAAAAATCAATTAATATTTTAAAATAAACTTTTTTACTTTCTTTGATTTTAAAATGTAAAACTGTAGTGCAGAAGTATGAATAGGAAAACAGGGATTTTACCAGAAAATTAATTCATTTCCTGATAAGTAAAATACCTGTATTCTGAGTTTTGCTTTTTTCCAGTGAAACAACATGGAAAATCTAAAAAAAAATCAGACTACTTCCATGAGGCAAAACCAATGTTTAGCTGGAAGGTAAGCATCCATTAAAAATGGAAAATCTTTGGTTGTAATAGAGCCTCACTTTTTAGACTACTGCATGAGAGTGATACACATTCAAAGAATCATCTCGTATGGAACCTATAGTGCCTGGTGCCTCAGAGACTGCTCTTAGGAGGATTTGAAGCACTGATCTGTAGGTAGGTCTTCCGCCTCCTGCTTCTTTCCTAGGGCATTTTATTTTGCCCGCGTATTCCTTCCAACTCTCATCTTTCTCTCTCCTTCACTGAAGCCCATTCATGCTCTTGGGTTGCCTCCAAACAGCTTAGGAACGCCTGGCCCTGCCAAGGAAGAAGAATGTGGACGCAAGTGTCGGAAGGTCGTTGCCTCTCAGCAGCTTTTTTCTGCAGGAAGACAGTCTTTCACTGCTGCCTCCTCACTTCATCAAACATTCGAATATGCTGCAGTTTCTCCAGAGCAAACACCAGGTTATTTGGGCATAGGTACTATGGTCAAACTTAGGTCGGCTGAGTTTTATGACCCAAACTACCATTTTAAGGTTTGCGGTGTCCTAGGGTTAATGCAGCTCTGACCAGCAATTATATCCTCACAGCCAGTTTTTTCAGTTGCTGACCATTTTCTGTAAATATCAGGAGGGGGGAATTCTCACCTAGTATCCCTTCTTTTTCAAAGATATATTTCAGTGAGGCATTTTATACAGCGATCCAGTGACAGGCACTGTACCTAAAGCAGGGGTATGTCACAATACAACTTCTGACATCAGGTCAATGAAGAATATATGGAATGAAATGAGGCTTCAATAACACTTAAGAAAACAATGCCTTTGTAAGAAGAAAAAAAAAAAAAACCTTTAAATATATAAACTATGCAAATTTTATAATAAATTTGCACTATTATAGAAAACATCAGTCTTTAAATGTCATGAAGTATTTACAGGAGTTGAGATGCCTTCTTTGTGGCTAGGGACTGCTTTTCATCTCACAAGACAGAGGAAATAATCAAGTATGGTTTTTCATTTTGATTTTTTCAAGTTTCTGGTTATCCTGTCATGCATAATGCATTACATTCCTAGCTTCTAAAACTAAATTGGCATAATTAAAGATTTTCAATTACTGAATATTGTTTCTGATTGTGTCAGGATTTTCTAGGGCTGCTTTTAAAACAATTTTACTAGTTTGGAAAAAAAATACACAGTTTTTGAATTAAATAATATTCTGTGGAAACAGTGTGAAATTTCATGATGGTTACAAAGCTTTATAGGAGACAAACAGCATAGTGTATGTGCATGCTTTCAGATTGCAGGCATAAAGAAATGGGAAAGAATTTAGAAAGCCAATCTAAAGTGAAGAATCTATGCTAGAAGTTCAGATTCCTCAGTCTGTCAATAACTCCATGCAAAAGTCATAAAATGAAAAATTAGAAAGTCGTTCTCATGACTTACATAAAGTTAGGAATGTCTGGCAATGAGACCATATCTGCTGGAGACAGATGAGACGAAAATAACTGTGACCAATCTTGCTCCTATTCAATCTAAGAAATAAATTTTGGCTATGGGATGCATCTAGCTTCCTTTCATGCCAACAGAAATTAGCCATTGATATCCAGGGAAATGAAATGGGGCCTGTAGACACAGTTTGTTTTGACTATTTTCTATTCAGTAATTTTTAATGAAGCAACTAAATTAGGCATAACTTGCTACAGCTCTAATGAATATTTTGCAAATGATTAAAATGATAAAACTATGTGGCCTTAAATATTGTCTTAGAATATTTGTCATCCAAAGAGCCTTGGGAAAGGTGCTAATGCAAGTGAGTATTCTGAAAGCCAACTTCTCATTGTTTAGTTTGCAGTGAGAATATATTAGCAATGATCTTCTTTTCTATAAAATATTTGTTTACATTTTGAAGTAAAACAACTTATTTATTGTATTTTGAATCTTTTTGCCTGGCTTTTTCTAAACTTTTCCTCTGAAGCACTCATCTGAAATGAGAAATCCCATTAAAGGTTCTTTGAAACCTAGGATAACTACCATCTTACCAGAATGGTGGGCTGACTTGTAGCACTCCATTTATTTAACTACTAAAGATATGTGATCAGTTTTTAAATATATTATAAATTCCTGTATGACCTCAGATCATCTGGCTTTCCTGTGTGTTCTTTACCTGCTTCACCACATAAGGGTCTCAAGTAGCCGTACATTTTGGAATCAAGTATTTATAATTTGCCTGGTGCTTACTGAGGTCCACATATGTTTATTACATGTATCATTTTATTGCCACTATTACTAGTGCTTAGCAGACAGCATCTCATGATTAGAATATTATTGGAATAAATTGCAAATCTAACAACTTGCTCCAGCTAGTGAAGAAGTTAGTTCAGGCATAGTTATACATGGATTATATTGAACAAAGACAGGCAAATAAACTAAAAGTCTACAAGTACTTCTGAAAATAGATAAATAAAAATTGCCACTCCATATGATAGAGAGAAAAGAAAGTGAAATTCAGGGCCCAAATTACTGAGGTTTTGTAGACTAAAAAAAAAAAAGTTTGTAAACAAAATCAAAATCACATTAGAATAGTGGCATTTCAGTTTCTTCTCTATTGTCAAAAGCACCATATAAATTCCAAATAAAGGTGCACCAGCACTTAGTGCAGGAGTGTAAGGTATTCTGAATGCCCTGCTTAGCAAGTAGACAGCTTGTTATTTACCTATCAAAGTTTTGACTGGTGTTAAGATGTAGCTTTACAACAATTAAGTCTAAAAATCACATTGGCATAGAGAAGAAGAACAAGACTCAGAATATGAAAAAAGAGTTATTGCCTCCTCTTCAAATTCACCTAGCTTTTGTTCCTGCTGCTAGCTGGACATCCAGGAGGAAAAAAAACAAACAAACAAACAAAAAAAAGAAAAACCCAAAAAACATGTCTTGGTTGCAATACACTAAGTACAAAGTGGACAGAATCTCTGCTCTTTCTCCCATTTGCTTTTCTACAGCCTTAAGCACTAGCCAGGAGCTAATTAATCCTTCACCCAAATTCCAAATTAGGTATTAGGTAAATTATATCCATTAGAAAGATGAGATGAAGACCCCATGCTTTCTAACTTGCTTTGAAAGTAATGTGTGAGAGTTGTTTTATTGCCACTACCTCAGAAACTTTTGAGCATGATGAACAAGTTGAAGAGATGGCCGATGGGAAAATCCACGAAAGAGAGTTCTAGAGACAAACCTGAGCACCACCAACCACATCTGCTGAAATCTCAATTATAAAGAAAATATGCCACTGTAAATTTCTGGTCTTGTGAAGTGAAAAGATGCATAGCATGTAACTGATATTGGAAAATATGCTGATATAAGTGGAGTAAAAAAGAAGCAATTGGTAAGATTTTCTGAATGGGATCCTAAGAAAATGCCCTAAATGAGTATTAACAACGTTGCATGCGGTATACAAATTGCAAAAATACAATCATCAAGAATATGCAAACCAACTGATATCTAAGGAATTCAGCATGTTTGTTTGTTTGTTTGTTTGTTAACGGACTCTGACTTCGCCACAGTGAATGCAGTTAAAATTCACCACAATCAGGTAATTCTAAACATTTTCAATATTGGCAGAGCTGATTCTACTTGTCTTTCTCAGTTTCAGTTCAAACAGGTATTTTGAAAGAGGCTAACCGCAAGAACTGCTTCCTGTAAACCTGTCACCTTGTTCTCCAGGAGTAAAGCTGTGCCAGTTTGCACCAAGAGTGGAAACTTCGCTTTGTCTTTTTCATATATTGATTCTTAACTTTTTCAGAGCAAAAGAGATCATACCTATGATCTCTTGCATAACATACTTAATAGAATTTAGATAATTCATGTGGGAAAGAATAAATCTACTTTGTCAGGTCCACATTTAACCTAAAAGTATCTCTCTTTGAAATATATCCCATTTTTATTTCAATTTTGAGTTCAATATTAATAATATTGTATGGATGTATTTCAGTTAAATCAGGGGGTTTCCTTTTTCATTTTGGGCTTGGAGTTAGGAATTGTGATGCTTGGTACACGGGACTTTGTTTCTAAGATGACCCACTGAGATGCCCTGGGGTTTGTGTTCCATGATTTACCATACAGGGGGGGAAAAAAATGGAGAGGATCCCGCAGTCATTTTATTTTTTTCATGGGCAAAACATCAGTTAATTCAGAGGGGAAGTTACAAGTCAGGAAAAGTCCTGCTGCCCGCGGAACAAACCCGTTTCTGCAGAACCGTCTGCCAGTCTTATAAAGGGAAAACAAACTGCTTTCGACGTCCAGATTCGTTCTTTAATGAGAAAATGACTCACCACCAAACTTTCCCATCCTTGTCGGAAAACGCAGTTCCCCGGTGACAACCAAAGCCGGGTGAGCGCTTTAATCTTCATCCCCAGAGCCCCCTTCCGCCTTCTCCCCCACCACCCCC
>NW_009648645.1:1743468-1757143 GCF_000708025.1 Charadrius vociferus
TAAGTGGCCGCGGAGGGGTGCGGGAGACGTGGGTACGCGTTGTTTCCACGTGTCCCAGGGCCAGTCTCCGATGAGAACCTGCCTCGGGTCAGGCGAGCAGCGACAGCGGCAGAACAACCCTCACCAGCCCCGGACACCCGGCCCCATCTTCCACGCTCCCCTTTTTCGCCCAGTTCTTCAGCCACGTTGTTTGCCTTACCCCACAGCGTCATAAAGGGGCAAAAAAAGTAGTCTTTCCCGGGGCACAAGCACGGAGGAGAAGGGCTTGCGTGGAGGGGAACACGCTCGGGGTTGACAGCGACATCGCATGCAGATTGCTTGGGTCTCCGGTTTGCGCTAATGGATGGGGTCGCACATGCTAGAAACAACTTTTAGCCAGGATTTCCTGTTGTGGGATATCAGCTCCTGTAGCTGTGGGCGTTAACAGCGCTAACAGATCACGCGTGTGTGTGATTTTCTTTAAAGGAATTGTAACTTTGACATTTGCCCAGAGAAACGAAAAAACAGTTTCCCCCTGTGTTCTTAGAAGATAGGGTGTTTGCTTTGGGGCATCTGGCAAGAACTTGCTAAACAGTATTTCTCTTTCATGAGAGCAACATGAAACGGAGACAAAACTCTCAATACTGTAAACCGGCCACAGTTGCAGCTTTGCTGTTTTGTTTTGTTTTTTTTTTTTCTCTCTCCCCCTCTCCTCCGGAGCGCCTCCGAGGCGAGCAGCGCTGATGAGTGGCTCGGGGGTTATCTTCGAAAAGTACCCGTCACTGCATCCCTGGGCAGGAGTCCCGTCTCCCCCTTTCCGGGCAGTTTGTCCATCCAAGCCACAGCCGCCCACGCTTCTCCTCCCCCGTCTCGGGGCTCCACGGATCGCCGGAGCCCCCCTTGGCAAGGGTGAAGTGAAATATCTTCCCTCTCCTCTGACCCTTTCCTCTAAAAACACAGCGGTCCTGGGCAGGGAGAAGGAGGGAGGCGGACCTTCCCACACACCTGGCGGCATCTCTCGGGGGGGGGGGTGCCCTGCTCCTCTGCTGCCCCTTCAGCTCTGCTGTCAGCTGGTCTCTGTGAAGAAGTGATGCTCTGCCCCTAGAACGCAAGCTTATATTTGCATTATATTTAGGCTTGCTCAATAGGGAATTTACAGGGGCCGGGGGGAGGGGGCTGAGATGGAGGGAGGAGAAAAACAACAAACAGGTAACTTTCATCCTTGTGCAAAACTCACGTGCAAGAGTTTACTGAACTGATGCTTTACGTCAGGTGTATGTCGAGATGAGAGCAGCATTTGACACCCTCTCAAGTGAACAAGAATGTTTTATGCTAACAAAGCATCTGTCTATTGCATTTGTGACTTTCCTAATGAAGGAAATAAATGTGTATCCCAATTAACAGATTGTGAGCTTTCACAAATTAATGCTTTTGGACAGTTGTAAGCTTTCTTATGAAGGTATAATTGTTTTCAACTATGTTAATATTCACTGTTGGGTTTGAAGGAAGAAGCTGTCTGTCTTGTACATGTGAGCTCTTCCCGCAAACTTTCCCAGCTGAACTGATCCTTCCAAGCCGCAGTTGATGCGCTGAGCACAACATGCCTGGGATGTGCAGGGATTGCTGTGGTTCCTTACCTGCTCCACATTGGAGATGGAAGCCAAAGAGCTTCTGAAAATAGCTAGCCTGTGTTACTGCCTGCTGCATCTCAAAGTGCTGGGCAGTCTCAGGGGCTGTTGGGCATCCCATCCCACGGAAGCACAGCTAGATTTGGGGCACACATCAGCTGTCATGCCACTGCATTATAGACATGGGTCATGTCCTATCCAACATAATAATTCCCTGTACTTCCAATCTTGGTTTAAATCCCTTTGAGGATATATAGCCATGCCAACTTATGGCAGAACGATATTCTGGTACAGAGGACTGAGCATATGTGCTTTTGGTACTCTCATGGTTGTGGTAGGTCCAGGTGTTTTGGACTGAACTAAGAAAAGAAGTTTTGGAAGCTGATGATTCTTATAGGTATATTTTATAGAAGCAAACATAGGTATAAAAGAATTACACTTACAATAAGCGTTCATCACAGTTTTCCTTCCTTCCACCTGTCCCACTCCTGCCAACATCCTGTGAGGGGATTAAGAACATAGAAAGTGTACTCAAGTATTTGTATTTTTATTTTTTTAAAGAAGGGGACTGAAAATGCACCGAAATTATTGTTCTGCTTACAATTAACCTTACGGTTTTTATCATTATTTAATTTTTGTTAAACTGATTTGTAATGTTTAAAGCTGTTGCAAGTTAAAGAATTTAGTATATAATGCAGCTGATACGCAAACATAAAAAAAATCAAGTGGCAAAAAAACAATGTCAAATCACCTAATTTTACTCTGGACACATGCTACTTGTATGCACATGAAAACCAAGTTTGTTATCACAATTGAGTTGGGAAAGTGACATTAAGGCAGTCATACAGAGTACCCCTTTTATTGAACAACAAGTATTTCAGCTTTCAATTCGGAATCTTACTAAAAAGTTTTATCTTTGATGTTTTAAAGAAAAGGAACTCCACAAACCCCTGAAGCCAAGGTGTTTGAGCAAGTTTTTCTGTGTAGTTTTCTCTTGTTGGTGTCAGGACCGAGCAATGATATGTATTACATAATGTTACATAGCTACTCTGTTTTCTTAGCATCACTGAAATATTTGTAAGCAATTAAGAAAGTGTGAATCAAACAAATCCTATCTTCAGTATTGCTGAGAGAGCCGATTGAGTAACATACAAATAGACTGGCTAACTGCAAAAGTTCTCCTTAATTTAACGGATGAGTACAGGGAATCTTTATACACTCATTAAAACAAAAAGAAATTATTTTGCAAGTTATTTCAGGAAAAATAAATATTAATAAACTTGGAATATGTGACATTAATATCCTAAAATATGTCATTGAACACACTGACTACTTAAAACATAGGTGTTAAGAGAGGAGAAATACTGATATTGACAGACTTAGGACCCTACCCCACCACAGCAAAACCTATTTGTCATCACAGCATGGTGTACCCAGCTACGACTTTCCTGAATAATATTGTTTGACTTCATTGAGACTCCTTAATATGTGATGGAACACAAATTTCTGGTGTTAGGCCTTTGCAGGTTAAATTTTAATAAGTGTCAGTACATGCTCAGAAAATCACGAGTCAGTAATAAACTATTACTATGTTACATAATAAAAATCCCACAAATATGTATAGTTAATATAGAGTGACACCTCTCTAGAATGAACAAAATCAAACCTAAAGCATGAGAGCCTGTTTGTCCCTCTGCAATACTTTTACTTTGGATTGCATTGTATTTACATTCCAAAGGATATCTTGCATTTATTTAATTGTTGTATTATGCCACAGTGTTGGGGGCAGAAGAGGGAGTACATAATGAAAGTTCATCGATAGAAAACTATCTGGTTTAATATCATTAGAATTTTTTCTATAGAATTTTTTTTTTTAAATGAGAAATTTGATTTTCATGGATAGAAGTCTGGTGACCTGTAATATGTCAGTTAATTTTAAAACTATGAAAATATCATGTGCATCAGCTGGAAACAATTTCTCTTTTGTGGTATGGAAAATGTCTGACATCCACTATTGGCCTTTTAGAAATCCAGGGACAAGCAATAACTTGGTGTGATTTATCCATTTGACAATACAGTCATGATTGCAAGTAGAGATCATTTAATTTGTGTTTTATGATTAAAATCCGTAGCAATGTTTTGGGGGAAAATCTACCAGCAGAAAAAAAAAAAAAATGTTCCAAGTAAACTGCAAGTGAGAATTCCTGTTTAAAATGTACTTGTGCTAACTAGTGGAAAGTCTTTAGGGTGCTGTTATGGGTACTGCTATACATGATATTGACATGTGCCTATTAAGAAATGTATGGATGAAGTATACCTTCAATAGTACCGTGTGTTATTAAACAGTTCCAGGAACTAGGATCTGCCATAGTATCAACACTGGTTACCTGATACAGGAAAACAAAATCAGAGGAGTGAAAGATTCCCAAGCTATCCAAGAAATCTTTTTCCTTCCTCTCAAGCAATGCAATGAATTCACAGAAATGGAGGTCTGTGCTATGAAATTGAAGAATGTATGCTTTGTAGCTGAAGACAAAAGATGTGCGCAGGAGTAAATATTGATTGAACTAGTAATCAGATGAATAGAAATGAGCTTTACCAGTGCACCAGTATAATGGGTTATGTTAACTAGCCCTTTCATAGTCCATATGCTGCCCTTTCCACCCGCGACCCTATGTATTGAGCTCTTAATGAGGGAAACCACAGGTGTTATAACGGCATTTATGGTAAATTGGGCTAAATATAATAGTTGTACAAATAACCAGTTGTAGCTACATAGGACAAAAGGGAAATTATTTCATGGAAAACAAAAAAGAAGAAAATAAACTTTGAGCATTACTGCACAATCATGAGGTAGCGCATTAGTGGTTACGTATTGTTTTACACTTCTAAGACACTGTCCTAGATCACTTGCTGTTGAGCCTAGTAATAAACCTGTTAAATCAACTTCAGACAAAGCGTAAATTTTAAGAAACCTGATACATTTGAATTTAAAATCAGTTTCTTTAAACAGCAATTTTAGCAGCTTTGAGCATTTAGCACAGTTGGGGCTTTCCATAATGACTTTCATAGACAAACTATAGATGTCAAAATGTTGTTCTTTGTGCTTCGTGTTTATAAAGTTCAATGTTGTTGTTCCTTCCGATTCTGTATGCAGTCTGGGCAAAGTCTGCAGTGCAGCTTTGAGAATAAGACATCACACAGTGTCACTGGGGGTGGCAGACAGAAGGTGTCTTTTGGATTGTGCTGTTTTCCTGTTTGTTTCTAATATCGCTTTCATGAGCATATTAAAAACTGATTTATGCACAGGACTGAGAATAGAATACAGCTGTGATGGCCAGGTCCTTGTTTGACTGAACAACGCTTACTCACTTGAGTGGTCCTATTGATGAGACGTTTGGCCTTCTGTATTTTTGCTGTCTTGGAACTATTTTTTATAAAGCAGAAATGCTCACGCTTAACTTTGCCAGACATATTCTGCTGGAAAATTATGCAGACAGAATGACAGCTGTTTCTGCCTCTGCTGCAAGTATATAGGCTAATTTAGTTTGACATAAATGTTGTTATTAAGCTGTTAATGGCGAATTATTTTGATGAATTGTCAATTACAATGCATCTACAGATTCTTTTAAGGAAGATCGACGCTTTTATTGCTGCACAAAAATGCAATAAATTTTAAAAATCATATGTTTATCTGGATCTGGATCATGGAAATTTAAAACCACATACTCATTAAAGAGTAAACATCAAGTAATTATGCTTACTTGACAGACAAACTCATTTTGAAAGAGTTTTCCTGTTATCATGGGCCTTGTTTATGCAAGTAGTTCAGTTAGATTTGACGGGACTACTCACATAAATAAGGCAAACTGAATTTGAGGCTGTTTGTTTTGTGTCCCTTTGAAACCCAATGACTTGGGATTGTAAGAAACATGAATGGTTATAAAGGCTTACAGGGAATCGATGTTGTAAGAAGCATGCCATGTTAAAAAATCTTCTTGCTCCGAAATTTCAATAAAATCACTTTCCACTCCAAACTGCCTACTACTCTTTGGTGCTTGAACATAGCTGTTGGCCTGCCTGGAAATACTTACTTGCTGGAAAGAGATGTTGATAAATAATGCTACTTGTTTTCCCAGCTAATGCTGCTCAAAAAGCATTGTTCTTTTGCTAGTTATCAGTAAGTTACTTTGTTTAATTGTCATGCTGATTGCTGCCTTGCTGCTGGCAAATAGTGGCCAAATCAATCTTCAAGTAAAGATTAAGAAAGTACGTATGTATGTAATATATTTAGGCATGAATATACTACACAGGGGAGTAAACATTTTAGCGTGGCTAAAAAAGCAGTATAATTTCAAGAGTCATTTTGGCAATTATTATAAAGTCAGTCTTTAAAGCATTCTGTCTGCTTATAGATGTTCTTGAGGTAGTCTCACAGTTAACTGATTCCTTTTAGTTATCTGTGGTCACTTAAAAGGTTTCCTGAACAAAACAAACACCTTTCACACCAAAATTATTCTTTCTAAGATTCTTATTTCTGTTTCATTAATCCATAAGTATCCATAAGTGACTTTATCCTTCAGAGTAACATTTCCAAACAAGACGTGCATTCCCATTGCATTTCATTTTTTCCCTCTCTGAAGCAATCCTTTAGACTAAAAATGGCTTTACTTCTACAAGTAATGTGTATTATGAGGGTTTTTTTGAGTAAAGGTGTTCATTGGGGGGGAAAAAGCTAAATCAAAAGAAGACAAAGAAGAAGTTGTTAAATTGCAGTTCAGTCTACTGTCAAAATAATGAGCTGTCAAGAAGGTAGCATATTATGTTTTGGAGCAGGTTGTTGTTGGTCTTAGCTGAAATTATGGTTCTCTTAAAATAAACTTCAAGTGTAAAAAGTGAAGACAAGGCTGTTTATAAATAAGCAACTCTTAAATTACCATTCCCACTACAACAGGAGGTAAAGTGTGATAGGCTTTATGCAATTTGATAATTTGAGGGGGTTAGATTATTTAGTGTGCACTACACATTGAATGCTTACATGTTTGAAAGATATTTGGAAACTATAGAACCAGCCCCGGAGTTGATGGCATGTTTTTGTTTGTTGGCTAGCAGAGTGAAAACTGTGGAGCAAACCATTTTCCAAAAGATTTATTGGAAATAATTTTTTTTTGGAGGAGGACAGCTCAGTGAATTTACTGTATGTGAACTGTGTAAAACTGAGTTTAACAAATGAAGGACAATATTTCAATTAAAAATGTTGTTTAGAGACGTTCATGTGTGTTGTCTTCTCTTTCCTCCTTGAAAAACATGCCTAATGATAAACTGCTGCCTGTTAACTTTCTGATTTAAGAGCCTGCTACAGGAGTGCTTTTTGGAAAACCTAATACTACACTGCCAGCACATTTTTCCTTGATCACTTGTACACTTCAACAGTGCAGCACCAATTTTGCTGCTCAAAACAAGGTGGAAAAATGAAAGTTAATGTTATATTTCAGGTCCTGACTAAGTAGTGAAACAGGTGCTCTATTGTTTCTTTTCATATTTGTCTGTCTGGGAGAAGAATGAAGCAGCAAACTGGCCATGAAAAGCATTGCTTACTTCAATGCGTATTGTTTGGGGGATTTTGTACAATATTTGTACAATGCACTGTATTTAGTATTTAATTGGAATGAACTGAAAGAAAGGCGAAACCATGCACAGGAACTGAGGCCAGATATTCAAATGTAGTGGGAGCACAAATATGAACAAACGCAGCACAGTCTAGTGGCACAGAGAAGTAATGGCACTGGAGAGGAAATGTATTAATGAGGCATAATGCCATTCGGTGATTTCATCTTTGGGAAGAAAAGCAACTTTTCTTTTGGAGAAAATTCCACTGGTGGCCAAGCAGAGATTATTTTAGTTTGTTTAGGAATTTATATCAAAAGTGTCATTGTTTACTTTCAGTGTATTTGTGAAAATTACACAAATAGTGATTAGCAACCCAGACTTCGCCTTTTAATGACACAAGCCATTCTCTCTATACCAATACATAGAGAAATGGAAATGTGACATAAGAAATATCATCTCAACTGTTTTTTTAATGTTTGGAAATCTATAATATATATTGTGCTATAGATAGTATGTAAGCAGTACTGCACCAGAATAGTGGGAGATCTGCATTTAAAATTAATGTCGCTTTATATTGGAAAAAGTAAAAAATAGCAACACTTTTACTAAATTTTCTCATTCAAAAATCTACATATTCTAAATCATCTAAATTTCTAGCTAAAATCACAAATATTAAATAGTATGAACTACAGCCACACATAGGTCAAAGCGTTTTCATTTATTTGAATGGGATGAACTTTACAGAAGAATCACAATTGTTAATATATACTAGTTTCCTCTTAGCCATAGCCAGTTTTGGAAAATTCAAGTTATATTAATCTCTAAATGATTATGGAGGAATAAGGAGAAAGATTAAAACAACAATGTCAATAGAGGCAGAGTATGGTTGATTAATACCCATTGAGAATAACTTAAACTGTAAATTGTCCCATAGCTTAAACAATGTCAACATCATGTTCCTCTATAATTTGTGAAGCACTTGTACATGCTTATGAATGTAAATTTCTTATTCTGAACTGACCGAGAATAAAGGTGTTACCACTGCTGTGGCAGCTGTTGCACTATTAAAGATGAAATGTCAAAAGTATCTAGTAGCTATCATAGTTTACCCATAATTTAATTCATAATTAATGTGTTATTTAAGACAAAAAATAAATAGCGGAAAACTTCACATGCAATATGTACTCTGACATTTTGAGAAGAAACAATTATCACACAAAGATTCTGGAGAAACTGTTCATATGTGTCAGTATTTCAAGCAAATGTATATTACAGTATATTACCTGAACTCAGTGAAATCCGTCTGCAGAGCTGTGGTTGATCCAAGCTGTGTCTTTAATTTTGAAACAGAATTCCCTATAGACTTGGCTGGAACGTTTTACTGTAAAATTAATAGTACAGTATGGCTCATTGGTTGTTTACAGTCTACTGATTTTCAGAAGATGGGAGAGCTAAATAGTACTATTACTTTGAGTTCAGCAGCTAAGTGGGGAAAGAACTTGCACGGTCTTAATTCAGGTGCCTATGCTGAAGTTGCTTTTTATCATTTTTTATCATTGATTTGAGTTTGCCAAAATTCCAGTATTTATTTTTGCAAAAGGCCATTTACCAAGATGTATTCTACATCAGCAATTGCTACAAACTCTAGTGGGAGTGCCATGAAGAACAGGACATTAAAGACCACCTTCAGCCAGCTATTTTCAGGCTTGAACAGAATTTAGGAGAAAAAGATTATGCCAGCTGCGTCGTAAAAGCGGAGCAGAGAAATATATGCTTTCAACAGGGAATTTAAGCAGGTGCAAGAGAAAATGGGGAGAAAAAAGTATGGTGAATTTGGATAAACAACAAACGAAATAGAAAGGGTCCTGTTTTGAAAGAGAGAGAGGGTGACGTGGAAGAAGTAGGTGGAAATGTAAAAGAAAAGAATAGAATATAATAAGGAAGAGTGAGGAGATGGAAGGGTGTGGGGGGGTTTTATGTGAATAGTCCTGTGCTGCAAAGTGCTGGACTTTTCAATTTCCACTTATTGCAGGTGGAATTAACTACAGTGGGCATGCTGTTAGAAATGAGAAAGGAAGAGAGAACTGGAAGTAACAGAAAAAAGGAGTGAAATAAGGAAAAGAATGAATGCACAATGTAAATGTATTCATTGTGCTACTTCCTATTTCTTGATATTGCATGTAGATTTGTTGTAACGGGACTTCAAACGATTTGGTATTCAGCTAAATGCTAACATTAGACATCCGCTCCCATTCATTTCGCTATGTATATCCAGAGCTCCGCTACTCAGGAGCGCTGCAAGTTGGAACATCACATACACAGTTATGTAAGCTGTCTGTACAAGCTTGGCATTCACTGCACTTCAGCCAAGTTAGTCATTTGCAAAATTAAAATGTCATTTGCAAAGTACGTCCAAACCTGATCTTTTTAAACTCTGGATTGAATGACATCATTTGTTTGTTTGTTTGTTTGTTTTTCTGTCTTTCTGCTATTTTTCTTTCCTTCATTCTTTATCTATATTTTTTTCAGTCACTTTTGTTAAAAAAGCAGTACACTCAGAAAAGTCTTTGACACTAAACTCAATTCACTTGTTAGAAAATGCGTAATTGCTTCATTAGACCATGCATCATACATGCCCGTGTATTACGGAAAGATGTTTTGTTCTTTTCACTGTTTTGTTCCTTTTGCTTTATCTTTGTTTGGGATATGCTGTAGAGAAGAAATAAACAGTTTGTTAAATCTTGGCCTGGCTACATCTCCATCATGTACCTTTATTACATTTGTATGCCTGTAGCCTTGGAGATAGAAGAGGTGCTTGAGAGATGAATCTCTGCTTCCCTAGTACTGCTAGGTTGCCAGCACCTGCTCTTTCTCTTGCCTGGCAAAAGAATTTGCCTGTATCTTTGGACTTTTTTATTTTTTTTTTTTTTTTCCAAACAATCTTTTAAGTAGAGTTCACCTAATTCTTATAATAGCCTTTTGGAGACAGTGGAAAAGTGTAGCAGTGAAGAGATAATGTCCTATCTGATTGCAGCAAAACATTTTTTTTTTTGTATGATAGAAATAGTGCTGTTAGATCTTTTCTGCATGCTCAGAAGATAAAAAGAAACAAAGATTGCTCTTATGATGCTCTCGATTTTCCAAGACCAGGGTGATTTTTAAGTATATACCCTTGACTAACTTTTCCTTCTGTAGCAGCCCCACAGAGCTTATTACAGAACCAAACAATTGCAGAGCTCTCCATAACCAAAAAGAAAAAGGAAATCTGAATTTTTGGAAAACTACTCTGATAACGTAGGAGGTTCATTTACATGAATTCTCTGCTTTCCCACCTCCCCCCTGTAGTTTTCTGTAAGTCCTAAGCATAAAACAGGCAGAGAGCCAAGCTGTCATCCGTTAACATCTATTTCATCCTTTCTTAGGATCAGTTGAGCTAGAGGAGGGTATATGTCTCAGAGGAAAGTCTTTATGCTATTACTGAAATGTTTAGGAATGCATCAGATTTGACCCAGTGTTAACCTACATTATCTTTGGGCAGAAATGAGCAGCAGGCTAAAATAATATCAGGCAGACAAATGCTATTAAATGCATATTGTGATTTTTCATAATCTTCAAAATAGCATTTTTGATAGATGCGTCACTGTGGAACAAGTCAAAGAATGAACTTTTAGTTTACTGTCAAGAATAATATAAATTCTTTAGGAATTATTTTTCTTTTAAGGAATAAGACTGTTCCTGTGAAACTACTGATCACCGTCTAGAGACCAAATATTACGGTGTTTTGAGCAGTACGAAACCATTAATATTCTACTTAGTGCCCAGGAAGGTAACTGAAAAAGTTTCATATTTTTAGATGTATGTATATATGTGTTTCATATTTAATGAGGGAATAGGTGATATTTTAACATCCATTTCCAGTGGAAGATGTATTCACATCCAAGCATACAAACTTACCTTACATATCTATATATTTTTGTAGTTTATAATGAAGAGGGAAAAGAGAATATAGTACACCATTTCCCAATCCTGTTTGGATTTCAGATTTTTCTCTTAGAGCTAACCGGTCATTCTGATGTGTGTTTATTGGTTTTGGTTTCTATTGCAGTTGCATATTACCTTTTAGTTTGGGTTGGTTTTTTTTTTGTGCTGTATCAGTTTAAATCCCCACCTCCACAGGTTGTCAATTACTTGTTGCTTCTTGATACATTTCACGTTCTTGTAGTCTTTATGGTTCTTCATTTTGTGAGCTGCTTCTGTCACAAGTATGCTTTTAGTGGCAAACTCAATAGAAGGCGGCCGTTGAATATGTGTTAAGGATGAACCTGCAATACGATCTTTCCACACTGTTTGGTAAGACTCACTAGAAAGGCAGGTTGAAGAAGAGTTTGTAATTGTCCATACCAGACTTCTCTATGGTTACACACACTGATGAATGCTTTCTATAGTGACATCTATCAACTACTCATGCACAAGAAAGCCAGAAAGTGTATTTAAATTATGTCATTTATTTATTTATTTATTTTCTTCACCAGCATGACTGTTTCTACCTATGTGAAAGATAATAGTTCCCCTTCTATTGCAGATAGTAAGCATCTTTATACAGCAAGGAAAAGAAGCAGAAAGCTTTTGTGCAATGGAATTTTGTCAAACCAGTTAACTTAGACGTTCCCCAGGGGTTTTGATATCTATCTAGTGCCTTCATATGTGATGTATTCTTTACTTGAAAAAAGGTGCCAGGGCGATGGCTGTTCTGTACCCTGCAGAGATTTAGGACCTGTTGCTGAAGGGGGTTTTGGCACGCAAATAGTTGCATGGGTGAGGTGACTGATGTGCAATAGTCCTTGTCAGGCTGATCTTGATCAGTGCAGACCTAACAGAGGTCCCGGGAGCCAAACTGCCCACGGCACTGGGGCTGTCTCTCCCATGCCATTTCCCTATTGTGCCTCAAGAGTGACCTTGAAAGACCCTTTCGCCGTTGCCGTTATAACCTTGGCCTTGCTGCTGACAGTGCCAACAGGGGTGCCAATTAGTGCTATGTGGTAGGTTTTGTTTTTCCTTTTTTATGAACAAAGTCCATTGAGGCCTGGGTTGAGACCACCAGCTTGCTTCACGCAGGCCACCAAGTGCCATGGCATTTTTATTTTTGCACAGTCACTGCCGACCTGGTGTTGAACCTTCATCTGTAATCTGTATACAGTCTCTGTGTCTGCCATTAATTTGAAATTGTTTCACGTGATAGGAGATGATGTTTGCTTCTGAAGTAAGGTATGTTAATAAAGCATAGTATTATGTAACAGATATGTAAAATACCTGAAGTTGTTTCTTGCAGCTAGATACTGAATTTGAGTCCGCTTTTACAAAGTTCACAAATTTTATCAAAATCCTGAAGAACTGACCAGCCATACAAAAAGGGTGCAGCAGGAACGACAGGAGCATTAGAATTGTATATCAAATAAAGAGAATCTCATGTGTTACAATAAGCTTTGCAATCTAATATAAAAACATGAGAGTCTCTATTCTGTTACAGGCTTCTCATAAGTGATCTTAGGACATTTTTAGTTTCTAGGGCCTTCCCTGTCAAAAATATTTAAGCATATTCAGACATATTCCAGACATCTAAGGTTTCAGAGATAGAAAATTGAGCTGAAAAATAGAGCTGTTCTTAAGCATTGCAGGGAGCCCCGGATTAAATCAGTTGTTCTGAAACATTATTCTCTATTTTTCTGTCTGTCAGCAGAAAAGTTATTTTACAGGAATCTGTATTTCTTTTTTTAAATATGTGTGAACAAGGTTTTCTTAATGTCCAGTGGAAGTGGTAATCATTTGTCTGCATTTAAATCTATAATGCCAAATTTCAAGCAACACACATATATATATATATGTGAATATATAGTCGAATTGTCAGCTGAATACAACATTCTTGATTTTATGTTTTGGCAGTATTCTTAATATTTTAGACTTTAAAAATATTTAATTCTTTTGTTTTCAGAACTAATCAGGAAATCCATTGTACAGTTCAGGTTTTGGTTGGTCCTCTTTTTTCTTTTCCTTGCTAATGAAAGCTGTGATCCCTCATAGCGAGGCATATTATATGTGTGTCTGCAACTTTAAATCCTGTGGTGATGAAGCTAATGTTGAGGAAATATTAGAACTTTGTTATTAGCAACAGTAGATGTGAAAGCACAGAGAGAGCAGAACTGGCTTGTTATTAAGTCATAATAAGGCTGCAGATTGGACTGTGGATATATCCTCCTAAAATAGCTGTCCTGATGCTGAAAAGAGTAAGTATTCTTATTTATTTTGAATGTATATATCCATGAAGAGGCTGTAGAAGGAATCATGTAAATGTTGGAACATCTTAGCAAGTTATGCCAAAAAAGATTTTTATTCCATTTCAGTAAATTCAGCTGACTACATTTCTGAGAAAGAGAGAGCGCTATAAGGAGGAGGGGTGAGTG
>NW_009648645.1:1757163-1800681 GCF_000708025.1 Charadrius vociferus
AATCTGTGTTAAAGATGAGAGAATTGGGGGAGGGAGACACTTTAGCCTCTCCTTTAAGTATATCTCCCTCCTGAGTACATTTACTTCCATCACAATGGGCTAGAAGAGATCTTTGTTTAGTGGTGCAGTGCCCCTGAGACCTAATTTAGCTTTTATAGCAAATTCAAAAAGAGGCAGAGTGAGCAAGAGAGACCAGAACAAAGATATGAGTTTGCGCTGCGAATATTGATACTTGTGGGTTGCTTCTGTAAATCCTTTAAAAGAAATTCTCCTAGAAATGCTGACTTGGACTTTCTACTAAAGGAGGGCTGAACTTTAGAGATGCACGTTGTTTCATTATTCATCTGTGATAATGAGGAGGTAGTCTAAATGTGTGTTGTAAGGCAGCAGCGGTTTTGTTACTTTTAAATAACAAGTAGAAAGCCATTAAAGTCAAGCACAAATGCATCAAAAATTGTTTTTAGTTCTGAAAAATCATTTTTTTATTAAGTCATACTGTTAGAAGCATACATTGGATTTAGTTCTGTGAACATTACAAAAACATTCTCAGGAGTCTCAAAAATCGATGTATGGCATTTGTTATTCCTGTTTGAGTGACTTCTCTGTTTGAGAGTTTGGAATGGTTTTGCTTTCTTCTAGCACATAATTTTGCAAAGGTAATCTTTGGCCACCTGGATTAAGGGTCACCATGATTTTGGGGGGATCTTTTTTTTTTTCCTGTATTTTACAGGTCTATGTTTTCATCATGAACAGAGTTGTATTGTGTATTCACATAACCCCCTGAATCTTACTCAGTAGGGCACATTTCCATAGAGTCTTGATATCAGAGCTCTGCTTTGCCACACTACAGGTGTGCCTTGTGAGTATCACTATTTTAAAAGTACAACATGAAACAAATTCAGATGCAGAGGAAATTTGCTTTGGAGTAATGTTCTATTCTGTTATCAACACATAAATGTTGCTTTGACGTCTAGAGTTATGAATAGCTGCGGAAATATATTTTTGGTTTAAATGAGATGAGATTAAATGGATCACCCATTAGTTGGTTTAACTTGAGGTTTTATCGGTACTTTTATGGCTGATCCAGTTGTCCCACAGGTTCATATTTTACTTGAACATTTCCTTCAAAGAGTGTTTCATAAATAAAACATGGGCTTGTCAACAACATATGGAAAGCTGATTTGAGTCAGCTCAGTGCATACTTTAAGGAAGTCATATTTATACTTTATTTATCATCTAATTTCGACTGCCTTCCTGTTCCTTCTCTGAAGAGCACTGGCTAGTAAATATCCTGCTTCCACAAACTCATGCCCACGGAGGCAATCGCTAGTTTATGTCACATCGCCTCACTGAAACTTGTTGCTGCCGTTGCTAGGCAGCCCAATTTGCAGCAGCCAATAGCACAGTATAATTCCCCTCCGCAGCAGATTTCAATTAAAGGTCTGGACATATAGCTGGTTTCTTCAGCTGGTCAGCTCCAGCAGTGAAAGAAAGGGCTTCAAGTGCTGTGCTGTGCAGCGCAGCAGTTTGATTCCTTAAGGTTTTCTGTAATAAATTCAGGCTGGGTATCTTAGAAAAATATTTAAACAAATAATTGACCTGTTTCTGTTTTCTCTTGCATAAATCAATTTGAATGGGAAGCTAGTGTTTGCAGTGATGTTTGTTTCCTTCATTTTCCAAATAGATTTTATCCCCTCTGTGGTGGTGTTGAGGAGAAAAGCAGCTGAACGTGAACCAACAGAAAATCCCCTTTTAATCTACGGTACGATTAGGAATCCCTCAAAAACATCCCGTGCCAATGTTCTCTTCTGCCAAAGAAGAAAGCATACAAGAAATTTTCAGAAACATTTTGGGATCTGCATGGAAATACTACATTGTATGCAAAAAGATCTGAGATTAAGCAAGAAGCTTTGGGATCAACACATTACCTTGCCATTTAAAAAAAAATGTTATTTTGTTATGTTGAGGAGTTAGCTGGGAACTAAAAAAATCTAGGAAAAGAAAATGTTTTGAGGACAATGTCTTGGTGTGTTGAGTCATGGCTGGAAAAATGGAAGTGGCAAAAGCAGATTTTGGGATCGTGTCATTTGTTAAAATTTAAGTTAATTCTGCTAACTTGGTTTAATGCAGAGATTGAAGAAGCATTTTTGTAGACATGTGGCTATCTTGCCTCATGAAAATGTAAATACTTTATTTTTGCCCATGATGTTTGTGGGAAGGAAAGGTAGGATTTAACTACTTAATTAATGTTTGAAAATATTTTTCTTGTTGTATCCCTCACACTCTCTTAATATACATCTTTCTACCAAAGATAATGCAGAACTTGCTTCTCAAAATTACATTGATATCAGCTTTGCCGTTGCTGCACTAGTATTTTCATCCAAACTCTGATAATAAATAGGACTAACCTATTGTTTAGTCCTCCTGTGAGGAAACATTACTGTAGAATGAAGCATTACAAGCATAGAGTGGGTAGTACATTTTATGTTTTCCACAGAAACACAGTGAAATTTATCACAATTTGTATTCTGATTTCTGTTGCAGGCATGCAAATTGATAGTTTCCCTTCATTTGCCAAAGTGTTACTGTTGAGACTTTTTGCGAAGTATTTTGTTTGATTATAAAGGTGTCCAGGGGCTTTCTCTCTCACCAGGTTCTGTCCAAATGCAAAACATACTCCTGTGCTCTGGAAAGAAAGACGTGCCGTGTTCCCATTTTTAGGTAATGGTTTGATTCTTGGGCCGTGTCCAGGTTGTTCAAGGTCTTCTAAATAATTCCTGAGGTTTGTTCCACTCTTCCACTGTTTCCAGTTGCCTGAGATGGTCTCTAGGGCACCATCAGGCTGGATACTTAATTCATGAGTTCTCAGAGCATCTTTAGCAAGATCCTAATAACTCTTCATACCTAAAACTGGTGCTCCATAGGAAACCCCATGATGTACTTCATATTGTGTATTTGCTGCCTCATCTAATGCCATTATCCATCCACTAAGGGGTTCCCCCATTATCTCCTTGGCCACCCCGTATGGACTTCACATCACCTGCTGGAGGTCAGCATAATTCAGTAGCATCAAAGGGACTTGGCATAGAGGGATGCGGAGAAGAAGTCAAAATGTCTATGAGTAGTCGCATACAGGAGAGTAGGAAAACTTGCAGCGGAGGCATTTTCACAGGACGCTGAATCAAGAGAGAGGAATTCCAGGATAATATATGCACTTAACACTCAACAAAAGCCAACAAAGCTTATCATTGACAAGGACCTAGTACTATGTCCCTTCTCATTCAGGCAGTAGATAAAGAACAAGTACAAGTCCTCTCCTCCAAAAAAAAAAAAAAAAGCTAAACAAAAACCTGCTTCTCCTTAAACTTCTCTGTTTTTGTTTTTGCTTGGGGTTTTTTTTCTGCTTTTTTTTTTTTTTTCTCCAAAGCAGCTCAAAGTGTTGGGTGAGGAATCTCTTCTTGACACATCATGAAATTCAGCACTTGTTGAGATTTCAGGCTGAAGCCGCCAAGGGAAGTTTTCATGAAAAATGGACAGTAGCAAAATAAACATCTTCCACTGTGGCCTCCTACAAGGAAACTCTTAAATTAACTATACCTCTGTATCCACAGCAGTTGATCTCAAAAAAACCCTGACTCTCTGAAGACGGACACATTTCGCTGCAGTTTAAAACTGAGGGTTTCCTTTTCAGACACTAAGCCTGCATGAAAAGAACACAGGATTGCCTCCCCTCCACCCTCCCCCCCCAAAAAAAGCACATTACATACATACTCTTCTTATGATTTAAGGGCAATTGCAGCATTCCCAACCTGCATGTTTAGTATCTAGTTCATCTCCAGACTAGGTATGCTAGGAAGATGTTTTTGAAGGTTATGTTGGTCAGGTCTGAGGAAGATCCTTGTCTGGAGTAAAACCATGCCGAGTGCTGTGAAAATCATTTAAATCACCTTTCCTTGATTTGACAGAGGGAACGTGAATCCTGGATTTTTCTGAGGCCCAAGATACAGGGAGGAGGGAAGGATGGGCATCTCTTTTCTTCTAGCATTGCAGCCCAAATGATGGTGAGCTTAACATGGACCAGGATATGCCAGGCTGTGATTATGGTCCGTCACATCAAGTCTTGTGGATTGGCTACTTGCTTATTCAGAAAAGATGGAGAAAAGTAGGAGAGGGAGTGGGGTGCAGAAGCAGGTCAAGAATGTGGTTAGATCAGGTGCTGGAGCTACAAATCACTCATGGAATTTTTTTCTGCATCTGTTTAGCCCATTGTTTGAATTCCCTCATGTGCTACCTCTGAGAGTACCTGAGAGGAACAAGGCTTCAAAATGCCATGCAAAGTCACTTTTATCTTCTATGTGAAATATTCTTTGCATCGTCTCTATCCCTAAACAGTCAAGAATGTTTTTGAGGTTATCCAGCATTTTTCCATCTCACAAAACCTAAGAGTGATGCTAAAAAGTTGCTATATTCTTTGCAGGAATTATACAATATCTGATGGGGCATGTTTTGAAGCAATTGTTCTGTGAAGACCGTCAGATGGCTACTGCTGGCTTAATTTCTGGGCTACAGTAATGATCTTGGAGGGAGAAAATCCTCATGTGAAGTCAGTGTTATGATTGCCCTTGCCCAGATTTCAGCCATCTCCTGGGGAGACATTTCAGGCTATGGCTCAAGTCTATCTGAATGATCCTGCTTGGGATCATTCATTGGGAGTGTTTAACTTTGCAAAGAGCCAGCTGTAGACTGAGTCTGGGAAAGACTGTGGCAGAAACAGAGGTGTTTCTTGGGATCACTCTGTGGGCGTCAGGCAAGCAGTCTGAAGGCTGTTCCTTGACAGGCTTAGGTAGGCTGAGCAAATGATGCTTTCAGGTATGGCCCAAGGCAAAGATAATATGGACAATAAGGAGTCTTTGCCCAAAGGAAGATTACTGTCAATGTTTTTTATAGGAAAGTGTAGATGCAGTCTAGAACTACAATTCGTTATTTGGTCTTTTCATCACAATCTATTACTATGTAATAGATTCTTTAAGTTTGCAAACTGAATGGGGTTTGGTAGGATAGTCATGGGACACTTGTAGAATATACTATGGTTGACAGATAGATTCTGACCCACTAAATCCAAGTAGAGAATGGTGAAAGCACTGTATATCAGAACCATACTAACAGATGTAGGTATTAGTCTAGTGCTGACCTTCACGTAGCTGCATGGTATAGGTTCTGCTCCTTTTCTTTGCGTGAGCAGATCAGTCAAGCATTTCTCAATGTGAGAGAAATTCCCTTCTGTGTGAATGGAACTGCGCTGACAAACATTATATTCAGCTGCTAAATAAAACATGAAGAACAAACAGGGAAATAGGGAGGTAGTTCTGTAAGTCTGCTGTCTATAAGAAATATTCCCTGAAACTTTTTCAGGATTTCAAATTCAAGACAGGGTCACTCTGGTAACAATGCATATCATTAGTAGCCTTATCACTTACCATTACATGATGATTTTGTGATATCCTCTCTAACCAGAAAAGGTCAAGAGGAACAGATGTGTTAAAAATTTCTGAAGTACACACTTGGAAGGCATAGTCTTCCAATAGGCAGGAGGTGCTTGTGCCCCATTTGCACTCTCTTTTGTGATTCTTTTGAGGACAATGCTGTTTCTGCTGAAGTTAAAGAAGTCATTAGCTTTGATGTCTGAAGGCTCCTTCCCAGCTCTAACTTTGTAGGAGAAAGCTGAAAAGGATAAATTAGGGCCAAAATGTTTTCTTGCCCACATATAGCAAACCATTCTACACTGCAGCCAACCCCAGTATGGACCAAATCACATCGATCTAACAGACAGCTTTGCCACAGTTGCTTCCAAACTCATATAGCCAATAAATAATAATAACCTTTTCTGGTGTTTTCAATCTCTTATAAGAAAAAATAGATTCTACATTTCATTTTTCATTTTTCTTTTTTAATATATCAGTTATTTCTTTCATTACATATTTAGCTTTTTTGTCCTTTTGATTTTCTCAATTGTTATTATTGTTATTATTGTATGTATTTTTCCATTTATTCCGGTTGTCTTCTACTTTTACCTGTATTTCTCTTCCACTAGTGTCTTCCTTTCACCTGACTTTTCCACATTCTTCTCTGTTTTCAGTTATTTTTTACTTTTCATTCTCGGCCTGTCAGTTTTTCTCACTGAGCTTGGATTGTTCCTCCTCTATAGCAGTAGTCCTTAAAAATCACTTTTCACTAGTCATGGCTTTTAACCATCAAGTTATGTTGTCTAAGCCCCTCAATCTCCAAAGGTCATGGATGCAATTTAGGCTTTCTAATAAGATTAAGTTAGTCTCTTCTTAATGTTTTCACCATTGAGGGTGTGCGTGCAAAATTATTGAGTACCTATCCTGGACAATGTTATGTAGCTTTTTGGTAGGTTTACACAGCTCATATTGCATCCATGAAGGTTAAACATATTATAGAAGTACTGACTTCACTATAATGTCTTACTGATTTTGCAGATAAGCTTGTGCTGGGGAAAGTACACCAGTATTTTTCTGATGCCATAAGAACTTAGATTATTATCCAGCAAATCATTATAAATGCAATTTAGTGCCTGTGATAGGTGCTCAACTACAAAACTGTGACTCTAAAAGCCTCTTCTTAGCTGCAGAATGCTTAATCTCTGTAAACTCACTTGCTTTTAACATTTAGTTTCTTCAGAAATGAGAAGTTCCTATTTTCTCCTCCCTATTTTTGCATCTCCAATCTGTACTCTCTTACAGTGCAGAGAGTGTTCCTTTTGAGGATCAAATCCACAAATATACAAGGACATACCTAACAGAGCAGGCTGTATACTGAACACAAGTGGAGCGGGAGATGATGAGGGCTTTTTATCCACTAGGGCAGAGTTAAAAGTATTTCCACAGGACCTTAGTAACTGTGATCTTGTCCCAGCTCAGAAGAGTACTGCAATGACATTGGTGTGGGCAATTTGTAGCAAGAAGGGAGTAGAGATGTTGGTTTTCCATCTTTCGTGTTGATGCTCCTCACTTAAAATACTTTTTTAAGATTCATTGGGGCAGAAACAGGGCAAGCATGAGCCATTAGCCCCATAGAGCAAGACTGAACATCCTAATTTAATACTCTGACTTTGGATCTATTTTCAAAATTTGAAACTGGATACACCTCGAATATTGTATCCAGCTCTGGAGCCCTCAACATAAGAAGAACATGGACCTGTTGGAGTGGGTCCAGAGGAGGGCCACGCAGATCATCAGAGGGTTGGAGCACCTCTCCTGTGAAGACAGGCTGAGGGAGTTGGAGTTGTTCAGCCTGGAGAAGAGAAGACTCTGGGGAGACCTTATAGCGGCTTTCCAGTATCTGAAGGGGGCCTACAAGAAGGACTTGTTACAAGGGCCTGTAGTGTTAGGACCAGGGGTATGGCCTCAGTCTGGAAGAGGGGAGATTTAGAATAGATATTGGGAAAAGAAATTTCACTCTGAGGGTGGTGAGGCACTGGAACAAATCTCCCAGGGAATTTGTGGAGGCCCCAACCCTAGAAGTGCTCAAGGTCAGGCTGGATGGGGCTTTGAGCAACTTGGTCTAGTGGAAGGTGTCCCTGCCCATGGCAGGGGGGTTGGAACTACATGATCTTTAAGGTCTCTTCCAATCTAAACCCTTCTATGATTCTGTGATTCTATGAAAAATAGCTATTGAGTCAGGAACTGGAGCAAGAGCTTCCTCCTTAAGTGACTTGGTGACAATGCTAAAGAATCAGGCTTGTTCTTATTCTCTCTTGATCTTCTCCTTACTTCACCCTTTTTCTAAAGGACAGATAGTCCAAAAGTGAACAGTGTCATGAGGAGAAACTAAGAATATTCATCACCCCTCATAAAGTCTCTGAAACCTGTGTGAGTTCCTAACGGTGAGTATTATGGTGTCTTCATGCCTTTACATATTTAGCCCTTGGTTGCCGTACTATGCAGCAATGAAAACAACTGTCTTAATTTTCAACTTATATTAATCATCATTATTCTGCTGAAAATGCTGAAGTTGTGATAATTTTCTCCAGCTGATAATTTGCATGAATGGATGAGTTGTATCAATGTCTTTCAAGATTATAATTAGAAGTGCATTAGGAGATCACTGTCAGAGTGAGAAGTCATTATTCATTTTTAATGGAACGATGCTGGTGTCTTCTAAATAAACAGCTTCAGCTGCCAAACAGTAAACAAGAATGTTGAAGAATTATCGAAGTCCTAAAGAATGCAGCTAAGGATGGTTTGATTCGTTTGCAGTGTTTTGATGCTGTCATTGGTTTTTTCCACGCTCCATAGCAAGGTAAAATATCGTAGTTCCCAGTTATGTACTGAGTATGCATTCACATTGATCACAAGTTCACAAATTCAGGCTTAATACAGGTGTTATGAGAGGTGGTATGGATTAGCAATTGACTTAGTAGTGTTGAACAGTGCTGTCCTCACAGGGTCATTCTGCTACCAGCAGCGGCAGTTCGGCAGAGGAGCAGCAGGGTTGGGATCTCAGTCACTTGTCCCACCACAGCATCAGGCTACTGTTAAACATAATTGCCCAATCAAGTTAATATACATGAATTCATGCACCACCCTGTGTAACAGATTGTTCTTCAAACAGAATCACAGAGTGGAAGGAGTTAGAAGGGACCTCTGGATATCATCTAGTCCAATACCCCTGCTAAAGCAGGTTCACCTGGAACAGATTGTATAGGATCACATCCAGGTGGGTTTTGAATATCTTCAGAGAAGGGACTCCATAACCTCTCTGGGCAGCCTGTTCTGGTGCTGTTACCCTCAAAGTAAAGAAGTTTTTCATCGTGTTCAGATGGAACTTCCTGTGTTTGTTTGTGACCATTGCTCCTTGTCCTGTTGCTGGGCACCACTGAAAAGATTATGGCCCCACCATGACATAGTGGGGCTTTAGATATTTATAAGTGTTGATTAGATCCCCTTCTCAGTCTTCTCCAGGCTAAACAGACCCAGGTCTCTTAGCCTTTCCTCCTAAGAGAGATGCTTCAGTCCCTTGATCATCTTTGTAGCCTTCTGCTGGACTCTCTCCAGTAGTTCCTTGTCTTTCTTAAACTGAGGAGCCCAGAACTGTACACAGTACTCCAGATGTGGCCTCACCAGGGCAGAGGAGAGGGGGAGGATAACCTCCCTCGACCTGCTGGCCGGACTCTTTTCAATGCACCCCAGGATACCATTGGCCTCCCTGGCCACCAGGGCACATTGCTGGCTCACAGTCAACTTGTTAACCACCAGCAGTCCCCGGTCACTCTCTACAGAGCTGCTCTCCAGGAGGTCAGCCCCTCACCTGTACTGGTGCATGAGGTTATTCCTCCCTAGGTGCAGAACCCTACACTTGCCCTTGTTGAACTTCATTAGGTTTCTCTCCACCCAACTCTTCAGCCTCTCCAGGTCTCGCTGAATGGTGACACAGCCTTCTGGTGTGTCAGCCACTCCTCCCAGTTTTGTGTCATCAGCAAACTTGCCGAGGGTACACTCTGTCCCCTCATCCAGGTCATTGATGATTATGTTGGAAAAGACTGGACCCAGTAATGACCCCTGGGGAACACCACTAGTTACAGGCCTCCAACTAGACTCTGCACCACATGATCACAACCCTCTGTGCTCTTCCATTCAGCCAGTTCTCAATCCACCTCACCATCCACTCATCTAACCAAGAATTCCTAAGCTTACCTATGAGGATGTTATGGGAGACAGTGTCAAAAGTGCTAAAGTTGAGGTAGAAAACATCCACTGCTCTCCCCTAATCTACCCAGCCAGTCATGCCATCATAGAAGGTAATCAGATTGTTAAAGCATTATTTCCTTTTGGTGAAGCCATGTTGAGCACTCTACATAACCTTCTTTTCCTCCACGTGCTTAGAGATGACATCCACAATGAGCTGTTCAATCACCTTCCCAGGGATGGAAGTGAGGCTGACTGGCCTGTAGTTTCCTGGGTCCTCCTTCTTGTCCTGTTTGAAGACTGGAGTGACATTGGCTTTCCAATGTCCTCAGGCACCTCACCTGTTCTCTGTGACCTTTCAAAGATGATGGAGAGTGGCAACAGTCCCCTTGATTTCACTTCACAAGGAATAGAGTAGAATAAGAATTACTGAATGTAAGGATGATTTTAATCTCAGAGTATCCATTAGTTCTGTCCCTCAGCTCTGTCCCATGTGCACAATCAAGATATTTCTCAGAAATTCAAGGGGTTTTGTGTTGACTTCTCCTAAGCTATTAGATAGCCAATTGAATAATTTGTTCTTTTGTACAAGATAAACTTGATCCTCCTGGCTGACAGAGTAAAATCACTCCATCTTTTTCCACCGCTATTTGTAAGACAAAGACAGAGGGTCCCCAAAGATATACTGATCATTTGAGCTGTGTGTAGCTGACTTCAACACACATAACAAAAGATGGGGTTTTTTTGTGGTTTGTTTTCTGTTTTTTTTTTTATTCTGTATCTGTAAGAAATAAGGCCTGGCTCCTAATAGTTAATTGATTTCCTTTTTCTTTTTTTTCCTTTTTCTTTTAATGCTCATAAGACTCTCTGCATGTAGGAGAGAGATAGGCAATATGGAATTAATGCTTACTATTCCCTACATTTTCTCTTACTTAGCTCTGTGTATGTCTCCAAAGACTTTTGCTTGTGCCACATTACCCTGTTGTCTCAGTGAGCCTTACTATGTCAGGTCCTTTCCCTTCAGCATTCTTCTTGTCTTTTATGCTGTTACGTGGGTGTTTCCAGCTGTTTCTGAAGTTGTACTTCCTTGAGGCTTGAAGTAAACTTGAACCAAAGCATTTTTCCTCTGCCAGTGAAACCTCTTTCTTATTAAGGATTTACAGTATGTGCATCACAGCTTGTGTTTAGACATCACTTCTCTACTATTACTTAGGTGCTGGTTGGGGAAAGGGCTGCTTTTCATTGCTTAAAGACTGTTGCTCAGATTGTACAGAGCTATCATGACACTGAGGTAATGTATGCAAACCTAGCCCTGTATTTTGTGTAGCCCCCACCCCTTCAGGGAGGCCACCCTTTCACTACAGCATCCTTCCTCCCATGCCAAGCTTTCCTTGGCACTGCACCCGAAGCCCAGGACTCTAGTCTCTGATTTCTCTTTCCTCGACACACTTCACTCCTCTTTTCAGATAATAAGTCTGTTCTTAACCCCATACTAAGTACCTTGCTGCCTGTAACCCTTTAACAGCACCTGTCCTGCTAGGCCTGCACTCTTATTTCCTTTGATCTTTTCTCTAGGTGAGCAACTCCTAACTCTGTTTCTTCTCTCATCCCAGTGGTGCTTTTGTGATGGACCTGTTGGAAACTGTGTCCTAATTGTCTCTGATGATACAATACTAACATCTCTTTCTCTATGTTAGCAACAATTACTAATTGAATCACAAGAAATTTCATAAACTGCATGCCTAAATAGCTATGCTCTCCGTTACTTTTCAGCAGAAACCCTGTAATGTCGATTTCCTGTTGGGGAAATCTAGCTAAACAATCAAAACATAGTCAAACAAAAAAGATCAAAACACAGACTTTCTGACTGAATCATGGATGTATGAAACTTCCCAAATTCTAGTGTCATTACATGAAATAATGACATCATGATGTCTCCAGTAACATGAAGTATTTGGATAATGATAGGTTTCTGTTCAGTTGCCTTTGTAAGAACTTCAGATATGGAAAACATAAATTTTCTATAGGGTTTTGATAATTTATTCATCCTTCTACTGCCTCTTTGTCCTTTCTTTTATTTCTAAACTTTCTGTTGCTGTTTTGTTTCAATGAATATTTTGCCACTACTTTATTTTCCTTTATTCACTTATACGCCTAAACTGCACTAGATTCAATGTGTTATTTAATATTGCTGGATCATAGCGTGGCCAGTCAATTCCCGTCATGTGTCAATGAGTGACTAGTAACTCTGAGCTGGTCAGGTAACTGGGATCAAGCAGTTAAAATGTGAGGTTTTTCCTCTATTTTGGCACACGCATTTATTTGAATTACCACCTCTTCTCCAGAATTTTCTTGCAAAATTAGAGCAGGTGATGAGCAGTATGTGCAGAAGAGGCACCAAAGTCAGCTTTCTAAAGCTCTTTTCCCTGCTACATTTCAGCTTTATTCCTTTGTGTAGTAGGGGTAACAATCACTACACTCCTGGGACATTTGGGTGTTAACTTAATACTTGCTAAGATCTGCATGTTGTTATATCAATGGCAGGGTGTTTTTTTAAGTTTCTTTTACTAGATAGATTTTCCCTTGGGGCATTCAAGCATCAATGGCTGAAACTGAATGCAGCCACCGCTTTTCCCCCACTCCATATTACACACTGGTAGAAAATAAGAATGATTACAAATAGAACAGGAAAAGTTGTGGGAAGGAGAAGAAAGATAAAAAGCTCTTACTGAAATAAGCAGGGTGGCAATAAGAATTTGCCAAATTAGAAAGCTGTTGTAATATTTCTGAAACAAACCATGGAATAAAGTCATCTGGTATCTGATTGCCTTTACTTGCTGTTGGTGTATTGCCCTAAATAAATTGTCTGGACTTTTCCCAGAACCATGTCTGGAACTTTTGACTCCTAAGACATAAAAAGGCTATGTGTTGGAGTCTTTCCCTGCGTTTTTGGCACATTCACTCTTTTTGCCTTCAATACAGCACTAAGACCTTTTTGCAGGCCATTAGTATTTTAAAAGAGAAACTTGTAGGAAAGGTGTAAAAATGTTTGCATTTTCACCATGGTACCTTGTGTTTTTTTAATTTATTATAATTTTAATTTTAACCAAAATGTGTATAATTATAATTATTAGAGTTTTAATACTAAAAACTTGGAGTTTAATTGCATAGACATTCAATCTTGTAGCTTTCCTTCAGTATTCTTAATGTCTTTGGGGCATTCTCAAAATTTTCATTGAAATTTCTGTCTTTTGGCTGATTTTAGTAGCTTTGGAGTATTTGCTCTGGCACAGAAAATCTGCATTGTGGTGAATGTTACAATCGGCGAGAGAGTAACCCAGGTACCTTTTACGTTTCTTACCACGCCTCTTAATATTCGACATAAGAAATGTATTTTATGGAGGAATAAGTTCAGGCTGGAAAGTCATATATATATTTCCCCCACTATATTCTCTGCCTGCATATAAGGCTTTCTGTTGCAGTCATTTGGATGTGCCAAAATAAAGTTTTGGACTTCTATAGTGTAAATGAGATCATGTTTGTTGTTTGTTCTGTCCAGGATGTGAAAAATATGGGAAGATTACGCTGTTAGTTGCCTCTCAATCTTGCCTAAATTTTTTTTTTTTGCCTGTAAAATCATTCAAGTTAACTTTTCAGCTAAGACTGCAAGTAAGCTGGGATTTTCCCTTTCCTATTGCAGCTGCTATACTAGAGATAACTCATAAATTTGGTTGTTTCAAGTTTGAAAGTTGGTTAGAAAGTTGAAACCATAAGTTTCAACATTTCATGAATGCAGTTAATATGTAGGATATATAATATAGTTAAGGTGGGAGTTTAGATTCTGTCAAGGTTCACTTGTGTTGTCTCTAAATAGTTAAGACTGGTTATTCAATTTTAAATACACAATAACTGTGAATGTTAAACAAGCAATGGATTTATTTTTTGTAAGTTAAGAGAACACTAGAGAAATACACTTTAAATTAAAGACATTTATCTAGAAAAATTCTGTAATTTTTGTCATGGGATTTTCTTTCTATTTATTTTTTGAATAACCTTCAGCTCAGCATGTCATTGTTACAGAAACATCATCGTGTATTTTGCATAGTTGAAATAAATACTGAAGGAAATAAGCAAAATAAATTTCTGCATTACTGTGTATTGTTAAAGACTCAGTGAAATAAAAGGCAAACATTATAAAAACTGGATGGCATATTGATTTTTCATTATAGGATAAAGGTTTGCTTACAATTGAAAAATTGTGGCAGCAAGCAGTAATGGCTCTAAAATCCTTTTCAGGAAAGCAACAGAAGAGGGAACAGCTGTCTGCCTTAGTTCTCCAGTTTGTGTGGTGTGTAGAGATAGTGATGCAAGACTTTTGTATTTCTGATGTTAAGAACATGTCGGGGAAATGTTTGGTTATTTTGACTTGTTTGGTGTATGTGTGTAATTAAATCTACGGAATGCAGGCAAACTATCCTTTTTTAAGCAATTTCTTCTGTGTTCTCAAGTACGCAAAATGAGACTGCAATTTCCTTCAAGTATTCAGATTTAGTTCTTGAATTTCCTCCATAAATAATCTTAAGTCTCTAGATTGTCCATAAGCAATTTGTTGGAAATATTTGATATTTAAAAGTCCAGATGTGATCATTCTCTTTGAAAAACACAACATATGGTACAGCGTCTATTTCTTAAGCAACGAAGGGTACTCTAACATGTGGCTTTCTAGTGTAAGTACTCATAAATTCAAAATTCATTAATATTCTTTCATATTTATTTAAAATCAGTTGTTTGTGGAAGTTAGTAAAGTTGCTGAAATATTTGTGGGAGATGAGTGTGAAAGGTGCACAAATAAACTGAAATTAAATACATCTTTTTTTCTTGGAAATATTTTCTGAAAGTATTTTTAGATACTTGTGCACAATACATCTGTGTAAAACACTCTCACAAAGCTGCACACAGACATCTAATATAAGAAAAAAAAAAAAAAAAAAAAGAATTGCAAGTAATAGTTACAATAAATATCCTAATCTTGTACCATAGTGGCGAATGTATTTACATTAGTAGGTTGCCCTTCTGTAGACCTCACTGATGGAGGCTGATGTCCTCACAGTGCAGTCATAGGATATTTAGTTGTTTCTGTGACCTGTCACTGTGGTACATGAGGTTGCTCAATGCCTCTGAGGGGGTCAGTCAGCACCTTTCAGTATTAGACCCTGTAAATTTAATTTTGGACTAATAACCTTTTGTTTAATTGAACAGGTTTTGCTTAATTTTTTAACTATGATTGAAGGGGCAATATCAGACTGTTTCTGGCACCAACAGTGATTGCTGAGTTGCTGGTTTTATAGCAGAACACAATAAATTATTTAAAACTGTTCTTCTCTGATCTTGATGCACAGACTTCATGCCATGCTCATTGTAAAGACACTCGAAATAGCTTTTCTGGGAAACTTGGAACAAATAGTAGGAAAGGAAGCTGGTCATGGTTCAAATCTTGTTTGTTTCTCTAGTAAAGATTGCTTAGTGCTCAAATACACATTTCAATCATTTACAGTTTAGCGTGAGTTTTGCAGAAGCAGGTATGTTGCTTTATAGTCTCATTCTAAGTGATGGGGAGACTGGGCTCCTAATTTCCAGAGAGGCATAGCCACACAGTTCTCAAAGGACTTAAGCACCCACTGTGCACATGTATGTGTACTTGTATTCAGAAAATGTCCCAATCCATACATGTGTGTAACTTTTCAGAGAAAACTGACAGTTGCCAATTTTCCACAGGGATTTCGTGAGTTTGACTACACAGCTTTCAGCCCCACAGGTTACAAAGCCACTGCTGAGAATGATAGTCAAGCTCACAAGCCTCGTAAAACATCATATATGAAAATACATCTTGAACTTCTCAGGGTTATGACTGCCAATGTTCTGTTTTCATTACCAGTCTTAATTTTAAACTGGGACTCCTCAGTGCAGAGCTATATCCTCAGACACAAATTGCTTCAGTAGTGCTAGAAATTGAAGTTTACATTTATTGGCACCAAAAAAATATTTTGAACTAAATTGAATATACGGATTTGAAGTAGACATACGTTCCCATTACAGTAAGGCCTTAATTTCACATTAAAAAAGCAGGTACTGTTGCAGTCTTAGCCCCAGAAACACTAAAAACATCCTTTGAAAAATGTGGCCGTGTGCTGTTACTGCCAGTTTGTAACTCATTTCTGACACTTGCGTATTCCCGAGAGCATTTTTCTGGTAACTTTATTATCTGAATATGATTATCATTAAAAATTCAACAAATATTGTTTGACTTCCCTTTGAATAAAAGAACAGCTCTTCTGAAACACTTATTAAACTTTACTGCAGGCATTGTAATTCATATAATGGGAAATCTGGCAGCTGGGGGGAGGGGGGGGAGTAACCCCAAAAAACCCACCCCCAAATACTTTTGATCGATTTATAGGGTGCAGCGGCAAATGAAGAAGCAAACGGCCCTGCTGCCAGTGGGCTAGACCCAGTCTGTAAAACCTGGAGTTTAGACCTCACACCTAGAACAAGGGCGGACACATCCATTTCTGGCCCTATTGCCCTAATTCCCCAACTTCCTTATCATGAATGTGCTGCAGGCATTAAATTTTGTGCAGCAAGGTTTCCCTCGGGTAGTTTATTTACATTACAGAAGACTTAACCTACATGGCACCCAGCTGTGTCAGCTGGAATTGAGTGCCTGAAACTGTGTGGAGAGCATCATTTAGCACCTCTGCCTACGGGTCTCTCTTGGCTGAGATATGGTGCCTGACTTGCTCCTTTTGGGTCCAAGCCCACAGCATGACAGCCTTGTGGGTCCCCAAGGACCTGGTAGAAGGGGAACAAGAGCACAATAACCAACGAAAGCCACATTGTGCAAGACTGGACTATCGGAATTTGTAGAGGAAACTTTCTGGTCCTATGCAGCGCCTGAAACAAATCCATGAATAGGTAAAATGTCTGTTCCGCATGGAGCGTTCATCTCATCTTCTGAGCATGGGGGAAAGATTAGGTATGTATCAGCTAGTCGTGTTGAATGTTTTTTTCTCCTCCAACTGAAAACTGTTTTTGAGTTGTGTTGAGCTGCTGAGGCAGTGGATGTCAGATGAATTTTAATAAGCTGAAGGGGGGAAAAAAAACCCAGCAAAACCCTAAACCCCTCCAGAGACCTTGCTGACAGCTATACATGTGTTTAGATGTTGTTTCCTATTTAAACGCTCCCCACTGAAGATGACCTTGGGTTTTGACCTTTCATTAAGGAGAGGGAACGTAAGCTTGTACACTGGGTGTATGCCTATCATTTCTCAACCATTCCTATTTTCAAAAAAGTACTATTCTTCAGGTTACCGAGGTTGGTTTTATCCTATAGAATCTGTAATTCTGTAGCTGAACTTGTCTTGGTGAATAGAGAAGGACAATTTGCTTTTCTTTTGTCCTGGTTCAGCACTGTATTTTATCCTTCAAAAATATTGTCAATGACTTCAAAAATCTAGTCTAGAGTACAAACTCTACTGTATGCACAAACCATGTGCAATGCATATTAAAACTTCACAATAAAGATTATATTCTGCCCCTAATGTGCAGGGATTTACATATGTAACGCTAGAAGTTATTATACCCACATAAAAAAGCTACTTTAAAATGCAGAACATGGCCATTTTCCAAAGTGAATATTACAATATTAAATATTTGCAATACTGAATATATTATTGTAAAACTGTATGTGTGCCAATATTTTAGCAGTAGCCACTCAAAGACTTGCCAATTTGCGGTGAGATAAATTAAGTGAGTTATTTCAATACTATTTGGTATAACCATAGCTTCCCTATTCTTACTACAGGGAAAATGTGCAATAATTAAAATGATGCTGTTTAATTACCTCTGACATAATTAATCAGTGAGACTATACTGTTTTTGTCGTCCTAATGCATATTTCATTACTGAAATTGCGCTAAAAATGTGGCTTTTGATGCTTAATTCTACAGTCCAAATTTTTATAATTTGGTGTTCCCATACAAATAGACCTTGAGTGTAAAGGGTCCGGGATAATACTGCAGTAGGGAGAGGAGAAGTCTAAAAGAAGTATTTTGACAGCTTGACAGTATTTTGACAGCAAGACCCTCCAGGAAGAGTAAAACTCAAAACAGCGAGTAAAGAACGAATGGGAAACAGTATATGATAAGAAGATTCAAAAAATTGAAGTTGCTGAAAGAACAAGAAAAGACAACAAAACAACAACAAATTCAGTGCTAGAGGGAGAGGAGAAAGATTAAGAAATCCTTCTGGAAAGACACTGCTCAAAATTATTCATTACAGTGAGGGTATATGAGAGGCTTACATGGCTCTATAACCTTCTCCTGAATAGAAACCATATTCTTGCCTTTGCTAGACTGATACTATTTCATGTATTTCATATAGTATTGATGTAAGAAATTTTTTTTGTGAGAAATTTGTATTTATTAATTTCATACTAATTCATGGAACTAAGGAAAACTTGTAAGACCCCACAAAAGTCTGTTTTGTGATGGTAAGCCAGGAGTTTTCTGTGAGGTCTGTGCTTGCATTTACAGACCTGTACCCAAAGTTCATGCAACTTTTCAGGCTGCATTTAAAGTGAATTCTTTGTGAAAATGTCTGTACAGTGCTTTTGTATCAGGATAGCGCTTCCAGCACTAACAAAAGAGCCTGGCTACAGAGGAGCCCTGAATAACTTGGTAAAAAGGCAAGATGGCTGATTCACACCAATGATCATCAATAGCACCTAGATTAGGTGGCAATGAGAAGCAAAAAAGGGAGGGGAATTAGATTTGGCTAATACTCAAAGTTGGAAAAAGTTTTTCCAGTATCAAAAGGAAAATCATAAACCTCCCGATTGATTGTGTTGAAGGTAAACCAAATAAGGGTGGTTTCTTTTTTAACAGGTTTTGTGGATAAGATATGAGTATCTTATTCCTTTCTAGACTGCTAATACTGAAATATTTCTAAGCTGTTGCAGGGACTTTAGGTTTCAAGTGCACAACTAACAGAATAAGGCATGTGTAGTTACAGAGAGCTGTCACTTTTACATAGAAGAGGATGTGCCAAAGGATCGAACTTTGGTGTCTGGGTGTATAAATCCAGATCCTAGCCCTCTCCTCAGCCTTGCTCACACACAAACACAAATGCGCGTATGTATTGCACAGCCTGCAGTAGAGAAACCAACATTTGCTTCTAAATCAGACTTCCACATGGCAGAGCAATAAAATGCATCACAGGAACTTATAGTAGTAATTATGCTCAACGTTGTTTTAAAAGAAGTGTTTGTGCTGCCACATTCTTTTTCTTCTGCTGGGATGGAGGCAGTGCATTAGCCAGAGACTGAGACACTCCTTGGGAAAAATCTATGGGAAGAGGTTTCGGCACGTTGCTTCTCCACATCTCTTATGATCTCATATAAACGAAAGGAATTTTCCAGTTATTAGTTGGTAGAGGAATGTATAAGAAAAGAAGTTTTAGCTGAGACGCTACTCACATTATTGTTGTAAATAATTGGATTGTTTCAGCTAGCACATCAGCTATTGTGAATGTGATATGGCTGTTACTAGCTAAAATTGAAATATGAATTACAAGATGACAAGCAGGTAGTAGATTACAGACCAGAAAACACTGATGAAAATATTTTTTTTTATAATGGCCAGAGTGGGTAGCATGGCATGAGTAAAAAATGCAAATTTTTCCAATTGGGTCCCTTGGTTCAATGGCATCTTTATTTCATTTTTTCCACATTGTCCTTCCTTAAAGAATTTTTAACTTTTTTGGGGGTTGTTTTTGTTTGGGGTTTTTTTTCAGAAAATAAGGTTGGAAGATTTGCAGGGACATACCGTGACTCTTGTTTTATAGGAAGCTTGGTAGTAAACAAGACTTTTAGACATCAAGTAATATACAACTTTTTTAAAAAAGGAATACAAAATCATGTTGAATATTTGTTTTCATTGAGAAATAAATTCAAATTAAAAGCATATTACAGAGTTGCAGCAAAGTGTTTATTTTGTATGGCATTAGGAACTTTGTAGTGGTGAAGTCAGTGGAACTAAAGCCCTCTCATAATAGCCCGTGAAGGCTTTAAGATTCAACCATTTAAAGAGCAAAACCTTAACATGAATTAGATCAGACATGATGCTGAACCCTCTGCAGGGTGCTGGTACACACAATGGCTATATTGTGAGAAGTCTGACTCATAAAGAGTGTCTTACATAAAGCATATTATATAAAGTAGCTCTTCACCCGCTGGCATACATTCAGGACTCCAGAAAGTTCTGCAAATCTCCCAAAGTTTGGATGTGTCACCACATTCGAGTCTGCCTGCGCATGTAAGCGGCCACCACTGTTAGATTTTATAAATACATGCACACTGATCAAACATGCAAGTTCAATTGTAGGAACAATCAATGAGGAAAGAGGAGCATGCCTGTTGGAGAATTTGGCAAATACTGCCTTTTGGCAAAAACATTACTGCAGGTTTAGTATCTGCACAGAGCAAATAAAAATTTAGCTTGTGCATGAAAGAATTTGTGTAGTAAATTGGCTGAAATGGAACAGGTGTCTTCCTGCCTATGCTAGTATGAAACAGCTCATCATTCTGGATATTATGATTAATAGTTATTATTATTTTGTTTTTTAAATTGCCAAATATGCTGAAATGTACGATAGGAATTATATTTTAGCCTACAAGCACGTCTCGTTCAGCTCAGCTTTGCTTTACAGCTCACAGGCTCTCACCCCATTAATCACAAGGTGACACTCCTAAGTGGTAAACCTGGTGATACATATTAATATTTATGGTTTGCTATACTGTACTCTTGCTTTTGCTATACTGGAAAAGAGCAGTGCTGTCTATCAGTATGAGCTAACACCTCTTTAAAGCTGTAAACTGACAAGCGGCACACTGGCATTTTTACTAATTATTTTACCAAGCTGATGACAACTAATCAAACTGAACTGCCAGGCGCCTGCCTATACAGTGGCTGGCACTATTTGCTTTCAGTACCTGCTCTGGGGGTTTAGGAATTTTCTTTCTCGCCAGCATCTGCTGAGTATAATATACTTCTTGAATGAAGATTGGTTTACTAATCTTAAAGGAAAAACAAAGCAACTGTAAGGTCAGCTCAAAATCTTCCAGCCTCCAGATATTCTTTTATTTAATACAAACAAACATTTTCAGAGGAGGATACCAGGTCATTTGGAAATCAGGCCAAGCACCCAGGTATACACAGATATATTCCTTTCAATATAATAATACTTTTCAATATAGTATTTCAGTATAGTATTACTTTGCCTACAGCTGGGTGCCAGTCCTGCCAGCATTTTGAAGAGAATTCTTTTCAAATGTGCATGAAGTTGTGACTTAGTTTGACATACGTGGTTTTCTGTTTGTTTGGTTTTGTGGGTTTTTTTAACAAATGTTACATACAAGGTCTGATTTTCTGTGGCTACTGAAAAAATGAACTTAGAAATTACAGGCTTTTCACGTTAAAAGCTATGACACCATTTGACCTTTAAAAGCAACAATTTTTTCAGCAGTCTGAGACTCTCCCACTGCCCTCATATACGCAGTTCTTGAGGCTGAATCTGTGAGTCATAAACATGGACAGAGCCACTTATGTGGAATATTTCTATTGAAAATATTCTACCTTGAGAATATTGGCTCAGCTGATGTTTGGGTTCATGAGTTCAGAGATTTTTGGCAACTCCTAAACTTCGGTAAAGCTAGCACTGCATGAAGAAATGCTGCGATCTTTTTTAGCTGAGCTGACATGTTGTCTCTCTCGCTGAAAATAAACTGATCTAGTGTGCTGAAGCCAGATTCCAAGCTGCGCGTTCTGTCAAGGATACTTTTCCTTAAGCATCTCTCCCAATCCCTAGTCAAGTCTTTAAAAATATATATTTACTACAGTAGGTAATACTGCATCTACTGGTGTTACTTTGTGCAAATGTTAAATAATGAATTGTGAATATTCTCTGTTACTAACATCCAATCACTGCTAAATGATAGGTTCAGAGAAAATCTGACATCAGGTACTATAAAAGCATATTTGAAAGCATCTGCAGATTTTTTGTGTGTATGTGTAGAGATGTACACACATATATATGTCTATATAATATTATATATAATATACATTCATGTGTGTATGTATACACACACATACACATGTATTTATATAGCCACATCTTCTCAGGTCATGTTTTGTCTATGTTCCACCACCTTTTTTCTCTCTGAACCATTCATTATTGATTCACTCTAGAATATTAAAACCAAAGTAGTCAAAGTTTTTAATTAATCAAAAATACTATATGTTTGATCATGGTGTCCTTTCCTAAGTTGTATGATCATACATACGCAGTGTTTGTGGAAAGCTCCATCATGTTCCCTTAGGGTGCATGTGTACATTTATACACACTTTTTTTTGCTGAACCTATCATTGCGTGTTGACCCAATAGGCTCTGGTTAACTGTGACACTGAATGTCAGATGTAAAATGCAGGAAAAGTAAGTTTCTGTGACAGCTATTTTACATGTCAAGTACAGTGTTTAGTTCCATGTGAAAGTAAGGAAAATACTGCAACAGCACCAACAGGGTAACTCTGTCTTCTTTGATGTACTTATTTCCTGCCACCTTGATTCCTCGTCATACTGCGGTACACAGAAAGATTATGCCTGCACTGTGTATGGGGTTTGCCCTTGATGAATCCAGTCATTTCAGCTTTCACAAAGAACAAGCTTGTCTAAAACCAGAGTGGATTTGTAAAGTGTTTACTAAGCTTTAAAATCCAGCATAACAGGCATGATTAAATAGACACCAATGACAAACAGACAGTTCTGTAAGAAACAGCACAGCACATAACAATAACTGTTCCACAAGTTTACTGTTTGTTGCTGCTGCTTTCAGGGAAATTGAAAATGTGCGATATGTTTTCTTTCAGAATTTGTTGGAGTACTTGAAGAGCTCTGTTTAATGTTTGGTTTGGGTTTTGTGCCAATTTGTTATGAAACAATGCTCTTTTTACTGCCAGTGGAACCTTAAATAAAATGACTCTCACAAACAATACAATGTTCATAGCACTATTGTGCTTCAGGTGTGAAGGCACCGCTGAACAAGCAGCTGGTTATTTCACTCCGTGGCAACAGATAGTTGCATTGCTTCTGAGCTACGCCATAATGATGACTGACTGGTCTGTTTCATGGTCTCCCGTTTAAGGGACAAACCACCTAGCAAACTAATAGCAAACTTTGTACACTGTGATTGCAGCAAGATCTCTCTTCTGAAGATGTTCAAGCAAGGGGAAATATCCAGGTTGTGTTGAATGAGCTTCTGCAGCCCTGACACAGTTCTCTGTGTGGATGATATGATGAGTGCCGTGGCCAAGCTCATGCTGCAAGTCAGAGTCAGCTCTGGAAATGTTGTTGAGGAACACTGGTTCTTTGTCCCATCATTACAAACTGCTGCATACCAACACTTGCCTTAATCTATACAAATGAAAACCGATAGAGCTACTAGTACACTATGTTAGTGGAAAAAAAAAGGGTAAAATACATTCCACTGCTATTTTTTCGACAAGTGGTAAGGAGTGCAAAATTCTGAGTGAAGTCTTCTGTCCTTCAGCAGTAAAGCATCTTTAAAGCAGTATAATTAAATGCACTTGATACAGTTGATATTATCTCCCCAATGACTCCTTTAGTTTAAAAAATAATGACTGAGAATATAAATCACCACCACATGTAGGAGACCAGCAGCCACATTGCACAAGAACCCATGAAGAGGGGCAGGCATTGACCAACATTTAGGCCAGCAGTCCCAGCTGTGTCTGTGGCTTCTGGGAAAAGCACAGAGATAGGCTGGAAAAGGCTTCTGTAAATCCCGTGTGCCTGACACCTCACTTTGTCAGTTTTATGCCATTGCAACTCTGTTGAAATCTCTCTATCTGTTAGATCAGTGTAATTCGGATGTGCTTTTCTGTTAAAGTAGTTAAGTTTAATTATCACCTTTTAGGTCTAGTGTGCCTATGGTCAAGAATTCTGACAAAGCACAGCGTGTTGAGGAGATTGCGATGGAGAGAGAGTCTGCGGACCAATCACAAAAGGGAGAAGAGGGAGGAGACACAGGTGGGAATAGAACATTAACTATGCAGGCACCCAGCACATTCTTCTTCATACTGCTCATCCTTTCTTCCTCTCCTATGTGTTTTCATTTTTGACTTGGAGTGGATGCTACTTGTGGCTTTCTGTAAGTTGTCACTCGTGTCTCCAGTAGAGACATCACAGTGTCTCAGAAGAGGACGGTAGGTTTGCAGACGCAAGAACAGCTCTTCTCTTGGCAGATCTCAGATCTCATGAGCTCCTGCTTGGAGTGCCAGATATTTGAGCAGAGACTGTGATTTGCTTGCATCCTACCTCTGCCTGAGTTCTGAACTGAGATAACCATAAACCACCTCAGTCCACTGAGTTATGGTGGTGCATGGCAATGCTTGCACTAAAAAAAGTCAGCATATCATCCAAAAATGTTATCACTGGTAGAACTCCACAGTAACTTGCTTTCTAGACAGGGGCAGTTTTGTCTGAGAATTAGCCCACTCAGGGCCCACCTGTTCACAGCAAGGGCTCTGCAGTTTTAAAGCAAGCCTAAAAAACAAGTAGACCATTGTATGCTACTTCAAACACTGCATGAGGGCTCTCCTCCTTGCAAGAAGAGGTTCTCCTTTATAGTGCTGTGCTACTGTTTTATGTTTTTTGGTAGTGACACATTTAGCTATACAAAATGTCTTCATTACTGACAGCCCCAGGAGAGGTAGGTACCTGTTTACTGCATTGTGCTATGCTGTGCTGTGTTGTGAGTGCACTGCAGTGATTGGGGAAAGATTATGAAATAACTCCAGGACCACAGAGCACAGCACCACAGAGGTTATAAGAGTGTTTTTTTTTCTCCACGGGTATTGCATCCCAAAGTGGTTGTGTCAGGACATCACTACTTCTTTTTCCTGTTTTTTCAACCACCAAACTAGGCTCTGAATTTGATTTGGCAGCCACTGAGCCACCCTAATATAGCAGCAGACGAATCTAGGCAAAGAACAGATCTATCACTATATCTGACTGATCTCTCTGCTTATGCACAGTGACAAATTCTCACCTCTCCATATAGATCAGCAGGCTCTGTAACCAGTCAGTCACGCATAAGTTGTGACAGCGCATCATAAGATTGGCAATTTGGAACCCCAGAGTACAAGGTAAAACATGCCGTTTTTTTACATGAAAACAGCAGCCTTTTCCATTCCAATACTTTTTACCACCCTCACCCCCCCCCATCATCCTTTCACAAGAAAACATAATGTTCTTCTCTCTATCTTCCGATACACAGAAAAGCATACAAAGCAAGGAAGTAGTGAAAACAAATCTTTCAAGATGAATTTTCTGTACCATTTGTTTCTTTTTCCTTAACATATTTTCATTTTCTCAGCTCAAGACTGGTTAAGAAAGAAATTCCCATTTGCTATGTTACCTTTGAAATGTAAAGTTGAAAACTTCAGTCTCAGGATAAAAATTTAGGCATGTCAGTTGACAAAGAAAGAGAGACGGTCATGAGGAGAATAGTATAGATATGATACATATCATCAGCTGTCTGACTTCAGTGAAAACTGGAAATACATGGCTTGGTGTTAGAAGCTAGTGATATGGATAAAGGATGTTTTAAAAGTAACTTTACATGTTACATTCCTTTTCTATAGAATTTGAATTACTAAAATACTTGGGCACATCAGAAAACCCATCCCAGTTAAGACACTTAGCCAAACGTCTTAGAAAAAGGATATTTCAAGGAGTTGCTGAAGAACATGTGCATTTTCTATGTTTGCATGTTGAATGAAGCCGTTAGTAACCACGCAAATAGGGAAATGGAGTGGAAATATATAAAACTTTAGTTGAAATAAATACATAAAGGAATTAAGTGGATTTTCAAGCATTTTTATTATTAAGAAAAGCTATGGCACACAAAGGAAATGTGCTTATTCTCCCTAACATGAGAATATTGATAACACTGAAAAATAGTTGTGTCAGTTTTATGGCTTCCTCTGAAAAGGTTAATTAAAAAAAATTAGTGCACAAAGCTGAGAGAAGATTTATAGAAAAACAAATTAATAGGTAAGTTTATAAAACTTTTAAGTCTAACCTACATGTTAGACGATGTTCTGTGTTCTTTTGCGTGATGTGAGTCCAATGGAGATCTGCCCATTGCATTACAGCATGGGATTATCTATCAAGTAGATGCTATTAATGACATTACTTTTAATATGATGGTTCTCAAACTTTTTTGGATCATTGTACCTAATATGTATTCAACTTTTTTTTTATGGATCACTCTTCAGCCCTAGCATTAAACTTTTAATTTAAAACTCTCTTTAAGATGATATAAATGAAAATAAAATAATAGCTTCTCTGGAGCAGCTGCAGGCTGCTGAACATGGACTCACAGACCACCCACTAACCTATAGACCACAATCTGGAAACTGCTGTTTGATGGGCTTATCTGATGATTTTTTTTTTTTACAGTTTGCATATAATTAGCTGGGCTCAGCTTGTTTCCTAGAGTTTTATCCACTTTCTGAAAACCACAGTTTCATTGTTGGTAGAGATCACAAACTCTGAGTTGGACATAAAACGGACCTATCCTCTCAAGAGATAGTCACTGATTTCCAAAGTGCCAGCATGCAGGATTTCAGAAAATACCAGTCTACTGCAGCAGTCTATGCAATGAGAATGACTAATAAAAGAATGTGTCGCAAAGTATGGCCTTGGTCACTGAGACCAACAAGGAAGCCTGGCAGTCCTTTGGAATTAGAAAATTCAGGTGTCAGAATAATAGTAGCTTTGAAACCATCCAATATATTAATTATGCAGGGTGTATTGTTCTGGATCCCTGGTTTCCTAGACCTGAAGTGTCGTTGGTTATAATGATGACCTGGACTGCCAGCGTAGCAAGGAGAAGATACACTCACAATGGCTTATTTTCTTTCATGAGAGGTGAAGCCTCAAAGCTTCCATTTTTTAATGAACATAACAGATAGAAATACCCAGTTCATCAGTGTACGTTGGTATATACTTAACTTTGGAGTCTCAGTCGAAATGAAGTAATAATATTTATTTGATATAAGAATAGGACATCACCTCTGAAATTATTATTCCTGATTATTGTAAGAATAATGTGCCTTTGCAACACTGTAAATTCTGGAGTGAAATGGCCATGTTTAAAATGTTCCACATGCCGGTGGTTCTAAGAGGGTATTTGCCAAACAAGGCAGCTCATAAGGGATACCTCTGAAGACAGTCAAGTTTAGGCAGTAGAGTTTCCAGAGCACAAGCCCTTTGGGATTTGCCTTGCCTCCATAACAGTTTTAAGGTATCGCTTTCAAAATCTTGTTTTTACTTTAGCTGGCAAGATGTTGGTCAACTATTTTTTATAGGACTTAGAGAACCTCAGGGACATCCAGTTCAGCCAATGGTGAGAGTTGCAATTAAAAGTAAATATACAAATTCCAGCCTGCAGGGGTGTTACAGGGTATGTGAATATTTACAGAATGATCCATGTGGTTCTCCACAGGTCATGAGGATGACCTGTTTTGAGCAGGTGGAGTTAAAAATTAGTCCAAGGTGAAGAAAAAAGTATAAGACTCTAAATGCTTCTACATAAGGCAGAGAAACCATCTGTTGAGGAGAGACTCAGGGACATTCATTGCATACCAGTGCTTACAAAAACGTATGGGGCAGCACATGAGAGAATGGAATGACTCTAACGACCCCAATAGCTCCTTCCTTTCAAAAGTACAATGATATCTTTGGTGTAACTCACAGTGAAGCCATTTTCCAACTTATTTAATTAAATAGGCATCATTCCTTGAGAAAACAGGCAAACAAAAAATCAAAGCAAATATCATTTCCAGCACCACATTGCAAATTATATTTACTATGGAATATTGAAATATCAACCTGTCTTCGGTTCTCAACCCAATTTCAGTTCTCCAGAGATATTCTGAGGAGGGAGCAACCTAGTGCTTCTGATGCTCTCTCTCTCAGTAGTAGGACAAGTCTCTTTGCCAGGCACTTATCATTCTTCTTGACCAGAAATACGAACTGTGTTTGGGTGTTCCACAAAATTAGTAGTATCTAAAAAAGAAAATAAAATATCTATCAAAATATACCTTGTTACAAGCTGGCAAAATACTCTCCAACTGATTCTTAAAAGTAGGTGGATTTCTCTTTTTATTTGTTGAAGTGGAAGGAAACATTATCTGCCTGACAGAACAAAGTACTGAATTTTCAAGAAAAACAGGAAAGTAGCATGCCAAATCATGGTATAAACTAAAAAAGTCTAGAGTCATTTTAAGGCAAAGCAGCATCACACAATCTTTGCACTACAGAAGAAAGAAGGACCTTCATTTTAATCTTTACCTGTTGCTCAGTAAGTATCCCTGTCCAAGATCAGCTTTACTTGCCCTTCCTAGAAGCATGCTACAATGCAAGACTCGGAAAACCAGTTGTGAATTAATAGTGTATAGCTTAGTATGGAAAATACCCACACGCCTTACTCTTTTCATATTTTGTAGAGTAAAATAAACACAGTGCAACAAAAGCAACATTAAAAATCACAAAGCTCAGACAAAAGTACATCTTGTTCTATTATATCACAACAGTAAGGAAAACACATTATACTTTCTCAGTCCCCAAACGTTTCCTTCCAAAAGATGGAGGTAATCCATGAGATAATTTTTCCTCAAATTAGGTTCTATTTTCAAAAGGCAAATAGGTATTGAAAGTATTCATATCTTTACATGTTCAGGTTGCTGAAACCCCTTTCTAACCAGCGGGAGGGGAAAATTTAGCTGCTTCACCCTTAATTGCTGAAGGATGTTCTAAGTTATTTTAAGTTGCTACATTTCACGCTATGTGATTTTTGATTCTCTGGGATTTTTGCCTCTTCTTCTGACTAAATTTGCAACTCCTGCCTCTATTCTTTACTTTAGGAAGGGGGAAAATTCTATCCCGGTGCTGTCGGTTGCACTGAAGGCAGCACAAAGAATAAGAAACACAGAATTGCTCTAGCACTTCCGAGATCTCCATGGCAGACGGATAATTTAGCACGTGCTGTGTTTGTGATTCATGGCCACCCAGCCAATGTGCTGGGGAGAGCACCAGTTCTGCCTCCCACCCATGGGCAGCTGTGCCAAAGGAAGCGAGATATGGTAGTAAATGCTGGAGTTCGCAGTAGGGTTCTGGTCAGGGTCTAATGGTCTAAAATATGAGCAAGTGCTCTGCAACCATCCAAAAAAAAATGCTTCCCAGGGAGATGCCTGGGCAAGATCTGAGTCTTGAATGGTGTGAAATTTGGGGGGAAGAGGCAGTTTTCCTGTTGGCTGTGATCTTTAAGTCATTGTCCAAATCTGTGAGAACATTCTACAAAGAAGATAGTCACTACCTTTCATCATCGCAGATACACAATCAAACAGTCATTGGATATGTGCTAGGCAGAAAGTAAATTGATTGGTTTATAAAAGACTTCTTTTTCCATGCAACATGCAACATCTATTGTCCTTGCTCCCGTGCTAAAGTATCCATTTCTTGGTAAGCTTTTTCAGAGAATAGAAAACTTTGCTTAGGAGAATAGCTTCACTTCCCTTTCATTTGGCTAAGTCAATGAATAATTGGTAATCTAAATCCCTAAGTAAAAAAAAAAAGAAGTCTCTAGTGTGCTTAGAAATGCCGTATGGTTTGTATTTTCACAAAAACCCAATTGCTTTTTTAAAAAATTGACACACACACACACAAGAAAAAAAAAAAGTTAGAAAATAAAAAGAGAGAGAAGCAAAAGGGTTACATTCTGCTTTTAATTTCATAGTACTCCCACTGAAAACCCAGATGGAAATGGATTTGGAAATGGATGCAACTGAAAGTCTGATTTATGTACATGCTTCTAAAAACACAAAATAGGAAATGGAGGATGTATCTGAAATATCTTTTCCTACATTAAGGAAATGAATTTATATTGGCATAAGGTAAGAGGGAATGAGGTCTTCTGTCTTTATTCTCCTGCAAGCGTACACTTGCTAAATTAAGTTTTGATAACCTTTAATGAGATAGGACCTCTCTTTAGCTCCTTTCTGTCTTGCAGATAAATAACAATAATTTGGGGGAAAAGTAGGACCTTTGGGAGTCATATAGAGCTGAAATGTTTTCCAAGATTAAATAATAAAATTCAGGTAGTCATGCCCCACCAATGAACTGATCTGCAGATGCCTTTAAGTCCATTATATAATGCCAGGAGCTGGGGTATGCTGATGGAGACATACTGCCTGGCATTCATAGATAAAATGAAAGGTCTGCTTAAACCTGTATTAAGATAGTAATACCTGATAGTGGACTATTTTGTGTCCAGAAATATCTATAGCTTGTATATGTGCATTAAAAAAGTTCATATAAAAAGTTTCATGTTCCAACATAAACTACTTGGTGCTGGAGTCAGGAAGGCTTTGTTCAGTTCGTTGTTCTTGCTGGAGGTTGGACTAGATGACTCAAGACCTCCTCTCCAACCTGAATTATTCTGTGATTCTGTGATTACCCGGCTCTGTAGCTAAGAATGGGCAGAGATGTGTGAAATTCTGAAGGCTTTCACATTCCTCTAAAGAATTAGGACTGTCCTATATGTAAGGAGGATATCAAGTTTGTTGGACTCCGTTCTCAGATCCTATATGACATATCCTACTTTCCTAAATGTAATTCAGCTTAATTCATTTTTTTAAACAATTCCATGTAATTCAACCAATGAAAAGGAGTTTCAAAGGATGAAGCCCTTTTTGTAATCAATCATAATGCAGTCTTAGTGAAGGAGGCTTGGATGCAATGAGAGGAAATGAGGTGATGTACTATGAAAAGATGTAGGTACTTTGACTTTTGCAGGTGAATGGCCATCTCTTTAAAGATTTTCCCTCTACACCAATCAATATGCTTGTAATGAGGAGAGTCCATGCCATAGCATTCAGATGTGCACCAAGAGGTCAAGTAATGTACTAATCAGATTAGGGATAATATGGGTCTTGCATAATATTCTAGTCAAAATCTGTGTTTAGGCTGCAAACTCAGTCACCAAAACTTAGAGTTTCTTGAAGCTGGAATTTAGTGTGGCTCATCTTTAATACAAATACTTTTAAGCAAAAGTTAATATTTTATTTGGGGGTTGGAAATTAACTACTATCTTAAACAGTCTAAGATAGATTTTATGCTACTTTATGCAAAATGTGGTCATGCATGGATTAAACCTGAACAAAAGCCCAAACTTCGCAAAAGTTGCCACTAAGTTTTCAAATGTTTCAATTTTAGAAGGTAAATTGAGACCTCCATGTGCCATTTTGACCATATGGTACTTTGACAGTACAGTAATATATCAGTTTCACTCTAGAAGTCATTAATATGAGCTAGGTTCATGAAAACCTGTGAAAGTTTTTGACATTTCATTTGAAAATTGTATGGTTTTTTTTAAGAATAATCTGTATATTCTCTCTGTCATCCTCACTGCTTATACCTGTACTATAAGAAAGGCTATATGGGTCATACTATATGCTGGAGTTTTTTATTTATTTATCTCATGTCCTATATGCACATAAACTTTTTATTTTTTTCTTCAGTTATTGGTCTTCTTTAACATTCAGGATTTTAGAGACATAATTTTGAATCCTCCCCCCCGAGCACTCCATGGTAAATGTGAGGACACATCATGCTGCTACTTGAGATTTAATTTCTTTGAAAATCGTGTTTGAATATCTTTAAGAAATAAATGGAGGGCCATTATTCCTTTCACAGAATCCTTATCTGATTGAAACTTGAAGATAAGTTCCCTTTTTGTCAAAGAATGGATTAATGCAGATAGTTTCAGAAGAAACAGAAAGTGGTTGAAATACTAACCTGCCTGCCCTGATGATCTGAAGTACTTAGGCAACACAGATTGGGTGACATTTTCTTCCTTCTTCCCCAGACAGTTTGGGTTAAACAGTGTTACACAAAATCTTGTTTGTAGCCTCTCATTGCTACTAATGTTAAAGTGAGTAAGTGCTGTAGAATTGCCCTGGGGAGCGTACAAATGGCAAAAAGCTGAAGCTGGGAATATTACATATTTTGTAGGACAACAACAAAACCAGGTTGAACCTTACTTTCTTTCCCAGTTCCTCTTTTCCCTATCCCTTTGACTGCTTGATTTCCTGATGTGCTGAAGATATAACATGGTCTGCCTCTTATGCAAGTCTGAAATCAGAGCTGGCATGTGGTTTCTTTCAGCCTGTCAAAGATGCAGTATGCTATACTCTATTCAACAATGCTGCTCAATACAGCATATGACTGTAAATCTTCTTTTTACGTACACTGCAGTAGAGACCTTTGTCCCTTGTGATTTACCAGGTTTTATTCAGCTGTAAAAGGACTGGTGTTCAAGAGCTGTTTCAGGAGGGGCTTAACTAGTCCTGAGAGGGTGCAAAAAGAAGGTAAATGCCATTATTAAAAAACCAAACCAAAACAAAACCAAAACAAACCCCCCAAAAAACACCACCACCCACAACAAAACAAACAAAAAAACAAACAAAAAAACAATAAAGAAATTGAAAGAGAACAAAATTTTTATTTACTTCATGATTGCTGCAAAAATCCTGAACATTTGTTTACAAAATTATAGGTCAGGAGCTAATAACTGGAAATGTAATTCTGGAAGGCTCTGAGGTCAGGAAGGCAGTGTTTTGTTTAGTAACTATTCTTTTTAACTCCTTGAAGTTTTTACTGTTTAACTTTATACTACCACATAATCAAGCTAGGGCTTGGACTCATTTTTTAAAACTGCAAACAAGAGCTAATAACTGTTTAGCTGCTTCTGAATGTAGATTTGACATGGCAGCTTGTGTATGTCAGAAAGAAAGAAGGAATTAGTATCTGTAAGCCTACCAGAAGTTTCCATAGAAGACATACGTCAAGCCAACACTGCTGAACACACAGTTTAGACACTTCTTAAAAATATATATTTAAGCCTTAAAGTCCTGTCAGTTATTGTATTTGTATTGCCAAGATTTAACTAGACTCCACTAAAATCATGTATTGTATTGCTACTAAGTGTCAGCTATCTTCTGCCTATATGTCATTTCAACCTAGATTTCTGAATAAAGCATTTTTGAAAATTTAAACCACAGAATTAACCCATTCTATCTACACTGAATTTTTGGGCCATTAAGAAGCCTCATATTGATTAGTTCGAAAACATTGTGCCAAGGTTTTTAGCATTCTTAATGCCAACATCTCCCTGGAAGCACAAGGTAGGTTTCCAGATCTCTGCAGAGTGATAAGGCTTAACTGTCCAATGAAACATTTGTCCCACCTTACAGTAGGCATCACGGCAAATTATAAATACACAGTTAGGAAACTGCTGATGTTGCTCTCGATCTATAACATCCAACATGCACAGGCCAACCTATTGTTCTGCAGGATAAACATGCCGTCCAGAAAAGCTCACATTTGAACTCAAATAGGCAAAATACAGATTTAAAGAGCATGAAAAAAATGTTTTCTTCTTTTGCACAGTTAAAGAAAAAAGCCTTGGAAAGGTTCAAAAGCACATAATATCCAAGAAGGCATAGGGTGTAAGACAAACCCTTTAGTATCCTGTAACAAAATGATCGAATAAGCAGAAAATGCAAATGGACATGATGAAATAACAGTGAATGAAGAGGAAACTAAAAACGTTTCTCTCAGTCATTTGCTAATAATTCTACAACGATGTGAAAATACAGGGGAGTGTATTTTGGGTATACTTATATATTTATATACAAGGCAAAGGTTTGGGTGTTTCTTGTAGTACACAAACATAAAGGAAAAAATGGTGAGAAAACTGTAGTTAGTCGGTGAGGGTCTGTGAAAACAGAAAAACATTGTGATTGTTTAAATCAATGTTGTGTGGTCAATAGTTAGGATAAAATATGAGTTATGTTATAAATTGACGAGAAGAGTTTGCACAGGCATAAAAGAAATTATATACTGGAATGCAGTATTTGGGAGATGTTCAAATTCTTAGCACATTTTAGGGTTCATTTCTTTACATAATCATCTGAAGTGAGATTTCAGGTACTCACTCTACAGTGCTTGAAGTTGTAAAAACACTCATCTCTCCCCTGCCTACTCATCTTGTTATTTATGTGGGTTTCAGACAAAAGACAGAAATTACACTCATACTGGGATGATTGTAGTAAATTTTCCACAGAAAAATTATAAAAATGTGGTCTGTGTTGTGCGCTAGATATTCATGTTACTAATGTTAACTCATGTTAACACTAAATGTTTTTTGGGTTTAGAATTAAAAATGCATCTCCAAATAAGAGGTTAAGTGTCATGGAAATTGTAACTTTCAAGCTTGATGGTGAGTAGTCTTCTGTCAGTGAACCTAATGTTTCTCTTTTCCTGGCCAGGCAATGTCTCCATAAAGCAGCAGAAGTTGTGCAACTCTGATGGAAATCCCCAGAAAGTAGTGAGATGTTTGCATCACAATATTGAATGTAATTTTGCCCAAGAAGCCCAGAACAGAAAAAAAAAAAAAAGATAGCATGATTTTAATAGTTATGTCATTTTAAATAGAACCTTGTAGATAATGCATAATGAATATCTTGACCTAAACTAGCATACTTAGTTTCAGTTTTTCCTACAGAAATGGAAATTTCTTGCCAGTTTATACTTTGCAGAATATATCACTGGATCAAGACTGGAAACAAAACCACATTCCTATGTACGTACATCTGTGTGCATGCATGCACATACATTCATGTAGAGCAATCCAAGCTATCTGTTTTATTTAACTATTTTCCTGGTGGTACAGTGATCATGACAGAGTTAGCTGGGTTGCACATACGATTAGCATCCTTCCAAAATTACCTTCTGTGTAAAATGTGCGGGAAAACATAAATTGCTTTTGAACTAACAACAAACAGAGAAAAAACCCCAAGATTTTAAAAAGGTAATAATAATAAAAAACCTAGCAAAACTTCTAAATATTTGATCTTCTTCAAACTGAAATGCTTTTTTTTCCCTTGCCTTTTTTTTTCTTTAAAAGGAGTTGATGTCCTTGAATTTACCTTCTGCCCACCACCTTGTTTCTAATCCTCTAAAACCTTTAATAGAATCCTTGATAATTTTAAATTATTAAACATTTTTGTAGGTTCATAATTTCTACTACTTTTGCAGTGATTGTGTAATCAAATAGTTGTCATATAATTAACATCAAAATGTATACTCCCAGAAATGTTTAGAGCCATGTAAAATTCACTGAATTTAATTGACGTGGTTAGAAAGTTAGGAATGATATTTTAAAGGAGAGCTGTGAAAGAATGAGGATTTGAAGTACACTTATACATTTTTATACTTGGCTGATCTGTTGAACTCTTTCAGATTTTTTGATCAAGGAGAAAAATAAATTTATGGCAACAAAAAAAAAAGGGCAGGCAAAAACGCAATGTAACTTCAAAGTTGTGTCTGCAGATCACTGAGAGACTTCAATTCTGTGGATTTCCTAGGAGTACAGAAGGTAAAAGCACTTTTTTCAAAATTGGATCTGAAACCAAACCTTAGCTACCACCTGGTATTTAGTTAAAACTAAATCCAGGCATCTGAAGACCTTAAACTTGAAAGTTATTGCCAATATCATGTACTGTGGAGCATGTGCATGATTTTATATAATACCCAAATCACTCTTGCTTACAGGAATGCAGGAATTGGTATTACTTCCTGGTGTAAGAATAAAGGATGTTTAGAGGAAATGTTTCATTCAGTGACAGTCTCTGAACTCTTAGCAGCTCCATCCACAGGTTTTTTTACAGTTCAGCAAAAATTTTTACAATTTATAGAATGCACAAATTAAAAAGGTATCATGTACAACAGCCCTTCAAAATGTAGTGCTGTGCTTTTTGCTTTTATAAATGTCTGTTATCATGGTTAAGGTTGCTGGATTAGTATCAGCCACCAGTTTTCCCTCACACTTAAATCTGATGTGTTCAATTACCTGGGTTTTTTTACATTTCTTCATTTGGATCAGGTCATCTAACATTCTGCCTACCTCTTAAAATGTCCTGAAAGCTGGGGACCTGCAGGTCATTGGTATTTCTTGCAGAATAGGACCATATTTTCTATCTGAACAGCAAGGATTGAAAAGGCCAGAAAACAAAACTTTTTTATCTGATTGGGTGTCTGCTAATAAAAGGCTTTTAGAAATTTTTGAACAAGTGATGTTTATTCTGGCTAATCTAATTTTCTGCAGCTACACCATACGTGGTAAATTGGAAAAAAAATAAACTTTCAGTAGCAAAACATGCTAACCCTTTTTTGTATATGCCAATAGCTTCCTTTGTCCTCCCATCTCTACATCCAGAAACACATATAAAAATTCAGCCTGCAGTTATGATATTGAATATGTATGACATGGTAGAATACAAAATTAAATATAATTCAGCACTGGACAGCACTTTTGGAAAGATGAGTGAATTAGGTTAAAACTGCTTCATTTCTATGTTTGGCTGCAGCATTTATTTACATTAATTTTCCAGAAATGAAAGTCAATGTGGTGATGATGATGATAATACTTCCTATTTTACCTAGTGATACAGGAAAGTGACAGCATGAATGTGGCTATAAACAGAACTATCACTTCTTCTCCCCAGAAGAACCAATTAGAACATAACAGATTTCTTTTCATAATAAGTAACCTGTAGCTTTCAATCTTCAATTCATAATTTAAAAAAAATCAAGTAAATTAGAAGTGTTCTGCCATTTAACATACTGGTACTTTTAAAATACAAAATAGAAATAAATCTGACTCTCCTCAAGAAAAATAAATATATTGCAACCATTTCTAAGCCTCTGATGTTCTGGAATTCATGCTGTGAATCTAAACGATGAAATTCATTAGTCTCAACATTGTATATTCATAACTGAAAAATTCAGAAAAAAAACCCAACAAATGTTACATGATTATGTCCTGTTTATACATGCAAGCTGTCACCATCATATACTGAACACTGCAATGGTGCCTTACAGTGAATGTTTGAAGGGTGGGATTAGATGGTCATCAGAACCATTTAGAAAAATTGTCCTTGTACAGCTGATGTGCTGTGGAAGTGGTACTGTATTAATAAATAACCTAGCCTGTGAATATCAAGCTAATAAATGTTTGTACAGGATGATTATATATTCAGATACATGTGTTGGTTGAATGGCATATATTATACAGTTATAAACTCACTGCTCATGTCTTGGAAAAACAAAGGCTTGTTTTCTGGGGTTTTTTTGAGTGGAGTTCACAAGTAACTAGTTTAACAAATTGCACAAAATTTTGCTAATACCTTCCACACCAGCTAAAAAAAAAAATGGTGATAAGTTACATTTTTAATCTTTGTATTCTCAAATGTGAAATCATAAAAGCAAAATTGGCCAGGGTCTCAACTGCAGTAAGTTAGCAGCTCCATTAAAGTCAGCATAATATTAATGTACAACAGCTATGAATCTCTGGTCTGGATTTTTACTTGGCATGGATTTTGCAGGTCAGGAACCTGTGGAAAGGGCCTCATTGTCACAGGTGAGGATTGGAAGGTACTGCAGGTGTAGGGAGTGTTTACAACAGGTGCAATGTATATTAGAGAAGGCAAAGACCACCACCTTGCTCCTCTCACCCACTGCAGTGATTCCCATCTCTTGCAACTGGACAGCAAAGAATGCACGTGTGTAAGAATATACATATAGACCTACATACATATGTTACCTAAATGTAAGCACGTAGATTTGCATTATCTTAACATACAAAAAGTCTTTGCTTCTTAATTTGCCATAATCTTTTAATATTACAGTGCAAGCACAAGTATTAAACAAAGGACCTTTAGGAAAAATGTTCCTGTTGTCTCCTGCCAATGGTGTGCTTGTCACTTGAAATGTATTAATTTGTCTCAAAAAATTGTCACTGGGGTGGGGAACCTGGCTCTGCCAAAACTGCTTTTTGTGGAACTAAGCTGGATCTACAGAGACCCTGGGTAATTGTTTGCTTTCTCATATTCTGTCCTGGATTTCGCCAATATTCAGATAAATATAGCCTGTTCTTAATGATTTACTCTGTTAGGGTTGGTAGTGTTTATAAGCATTTACATTACAGGCAAGTCAAGTGACTTCCACTAGATGGAACCATGTTGGCTCCTGCATGCTTCTGTATCAATATAATGCATTTATGCTACTGTAGGAAACCATGTCATGTGAACCCCCTTGGACATCTATCAAGCTACTCATTAATAATAGCCTTTCCTTCTATGGCTTTAGCCTTCTGCAAGAATAATTGGGGGAAATAACTTGTTTGGTTCTAACTTTGAAACAGACGGATTCATAAACGGAATATAAAATGTGGTAGAAGCAGCACCGCAATAATCACGTTGAGCTGTGGTCTTATAGCAGCCAAAGTTTTGTTTTGCCACATTTACTAATGTCAGTGCTTTGACGGAGACATATATGAGTTCCCTTCCCATTGTGTAGATTAAATGACTAGTATATGCTTCATGTGACAATAGTTGCAAGCTCCTTGTTGGGTACTGCAGTCTAAAGAGAAAGAGCATCCCACAACTTCAGATCAGAAAGGCTCCAAAACCAAAAAAAAAAAAAATATTTTCCACCGTGAAAAGTCTACAAGAATCAACAAATACAATGCATTTATACATGAAAAGATAGAAACTTTAGAACAAGCTCAGTCTTGTTTACTCAGTAATGAGCTGGTCCCACTGAATTAGCCTGTAAATAAATAAATGATATCCAGCTTAGTTTCTTGCACATTATTTTGTAAACCTCATCTTTAGGATTGTGTAAATACTCGTAGCATCATATGGCCGATAATGATAGGTACAGCTTCATCCAGCTGGTGTAATAAATCGATCGGTACCTTAAAATGGATACATTCTATTCTATTTGATACAACATTATAATTGTTCCCAATCTGTGAAAAAATAAGGACTGAGCATTACCATTGTAAATTTTTATCTCTCAAATTGAAAAATAAGAGGCACGTGCCCCCCACCGTTTTGCTTACTTGGAACATCAGTAGAGAGCTACGGAGTGAATTGTTGTTGTGTTGTCACAATATTAAAATAAAAGAGGTTTTCCAGTACATGTGAATGACCCACCCTTTTTCTTAAGGACTGTACTGCATAGTAGTTTATTACAGAATTAAGAAAAATGCTATCGCCTGAAGAAAACTGAGACATTTTCTGAAATAACTGTGATGTATTATTAATTAAGCAGCTGGATATGCCTGGGCTTGTCTCCAAATTCTGAAAGTGCCCAAGGAAAGAGGGCTCATATCACTGCTGGAATTAAGCTGGGACACACCACAACTGAATTCTGGTCACCAAAAGAGCTCCTCGGTGTTTATAGCAGGAAGTTAGCGCAAATGGAAAACTAAAAAATGTTTTCTCAATAGTATAACCATCTAGTAACTTGTGGGGCTCAGGCAGCATCCCCAGACAGTGACTAGAAACTGTGCTAACAAACACTGAATTGGAAGCCAAAGCTTGTTTGTCGCAGTGGGCAAATTTAGTTGTAGCTCCATTAAGTGTTGTCATTATTAAAGTGTTATTAAACTCAAGTAAAATAGATAACATCAAAGTCTGAGGGGAAAAAAAAAAAGAAAGAACCTGTGCCTTAGGTTCCTCTTAATTAATTTATTGCAGCTGTAGGTCCTCAATTTTGTCAGATTATAACCACACCTAAGACGTGACACTGAAATAAGGTAGTATTTCAATGAGACAGAATGTACCAAAAGGGCTTTTCCTGCACCAGTGCTGATCTTGGTGAAATAAGTTTGACAACTCTATCATTTTTAAAAGTAAATTATTTCAGTTTGACTAAGATTTCTAAATTTATGAGTCAATAAAAAATGTCCTGTGATTTTTCTAATATTTTTTTTAATCTGAAAATATTCAGTATTCAGGATCAAAACTGCCTGTGGGAACAGGTATACCACATTTACCAGAACAGAATATTTGGATCAAAACCAAAAGTACTGAAGAGAGAAAGAGAGAACTAGCAAAACCTTCTCCTGCTGCAAACACAGTCTTTGCTAGAGGCTAAACCAGCCAGATGGACTGTGGTGCAATGTAGTTCAAGTTGCTACTGCAAAAAGTAGCATTTTTGTTCAAGGAAGAATAACCCTAAATGGGACAGAATAACCAATGTATGGGTAATGAGGAGATCATCTTCATTGTGAAAGGGTACAAATTGTATCTTTAATTGGAAGAGGCAGGACAGGGAATTAAATTTAGATACTTTCATACAAATGATTTACCCAAGTCCTGAGCTATGCTAAGGCTGATGTATCTCTCTAACATATTTTTCATAGAATACTTCTAAAGAGTCTTTGAATTTCATATTACAGAACAGGAAAAAGCTGTGAAATATCCAAAATTTCCACAGGGTAACAATATACCTTCCCACTATGTCTGAAACAACTTCATCAATCCTTTGCAAGCAAGGGATTGCAGTAGATGATGCCAGGTAGGTGGCCAGGCAAGGTTCAGATCAGATTCTTCTGTGACTTAAATTGGCAGTTCGATTGACAGTTTCAAGATTTTGTACGTGGTTTTGGTTTTCTGTTCCCCTCTTTAGCACAGATACATTTATAGGATGCTTTGCCAAATCTAGAGAGATGAGGCCATATGTTTTTATTTACGTTTTTGGGAATTTTTCAATCTGAGCAGGCATTCCTCTAATTCAATCTGTCATTCCAGGCTCTTTTCACTGTATCCTTCCTTCAAACCTCACAAGCTATATACCATAGCTTTCAGCTGTGTGAAGGATTTGTCATACTGGACTGAAAGGGTAGCTACTTGTGAACTACGCTGTGAAGAGTTTACAATATAAACAGTTTGAGGAATATTTTTAATATAAAGTTCCGTATGACAATGCCAGATTCATTGACATGCAAAATTTGAAGAATGATCACATCAATTAAAAATACTCAACTTGATATACGACCATGTAAAACTTTGTGTTGCAGTTGTCTTGATATTTCTGCACTATTAGGAGAGTAATTCTAGGCCTAAGTGTTTTCCGTGGTGCTATCTGATCCTTAGCTTTGGATACGAAAATGCATCTTGTGTGATATATTGACTATACAATACAGTTCATTAACACTTTCTTCAATATTAATACCATGACCGATATATCACAGGCCTGAAACTACTTATTCTTTGTTAAGAACTGTTGTTTCATTTACTGAAAATTATATGGCTTTATAGTAACTATCTTAGAAATATCCCTTGCAGTGTGAAGGGGCATGATCTCATTGTGAGTAATTACATTTCTGACTTTTCCTTGAGTTTTTGTCAGACATATTGAAATACCAGCATCTTATTGAGACTATAACCAAAATGGCTGTGTAAATGCCTTATCTTCTTTACTTACAGTTCTTTCTGTTCTGGTGCAGTGACCATGTAATGCAAAATCTTTTCAGACCAGGAGAGGTATATTAAATAGTTCCATTAGAGTCTTTTCATCATCTTCATCCTTCTGAAGGTAGTGAAAACTTAGCTTGCTATCTACGTACTTTCTGGTCTTTTAGAGAATATCAGTGTATGTGTGGTTGGAAAGAACAGAAGAAAAGGAAGTTTATTTTCCCTCACTTGTTTGTCTCCTTTTCTAATGAAAAAACCCAGGCGGTGTACAATTTTCATCTGTAAATGTAATACAAAGTACTTTCTACTTTAAAAATATGGTGCCATACAAACAGCTATAATCCTCTAATGTAAAGATAATCCTATCATTATGTTTAAAAATCTTAGAAATGTCAGAAATCATCAGATCAAAATAAGGATAAACAGCGGGCTTGTTTCCAAAAGTTACGTTTTCAGTCTTAACTCTTTGTATCCCCACATTGCCACCAGAATCAGACAACTGGCAATTAGATCCTCTGGGCAGATGATGGTATGAGTGGTGCAGAACTTCAACCAGCAAAACTATATTGTGGAAGTTTGGTTTCCTCCTTGTAATTAGTCATGTCTTATGTAAGCGGTTGGATTTCGGCAGCTTAAAAATGGACATCTTTTTATACTTCATTTGGTTGTTGCTAACTGGAATGACACAAAGTTGCAGAGTTTAAAAATACATACTAGACAACTGAGACATCGTCTGGTCTGTTTCTTTTACATAAGAACTAGATTTTTTCACAGAATAGTCTAGACGGTGGCAGAATGAAGTGAGGCAACAGCCCACACACAATTTGGGGAGCAAATGCTTAAACAGGTTTCTGAGTTCTTCTCCCACCCAGAGATTTTGATAAGGAAAAGACTAAAAAATTCAGAAGCATCTTGAGTCCCTCTGAGCACAGGATAGGGACCAAAGTCAGCAAGTGATCAGTCCCATTATTCTGACCTTTGCCAGTAAGGGCACACTTTTGTGGACTCAGGGTGGATCATAGGGAAAAGGAAAGAGCGGGTTCTTAGTCTCTGCAAGTCAGTCCTGGAGGCTAGCCTTCAGAAAAGGAGGAGGGAAATGGCCAGTCTGGGTAAAAAATATCTGTAAGCAGCACGGCAGGTCAATCATTTCCAGGCCAGCAGGGAAGAAAGAAGTTCAGAATCTGCTGGACCAGGCAGCGAACTGTCCAACAGACAAGTCATTGTACTCATTGTTCAACTCAAAGCCCATTTGGAAGGGACAGACTTCAAAATCATCAGAGCACATGTCTTAGGCTGAAGAAGATAACTAGTGAGTTCCTAGGATGTTTTTTTCTGCAGTAAATAGGATACACAACAACATTGTAGCATCAACAAATAAAAAAAAAAAGTGGGCCAACCCCATTGATTTTGAGGTGCAAGATGGAAAACGTGCAGATCTCTCAGGTGTTGTTTTGCTTTATTTTTCTGTAAGGTATGGTATGCATATATACTATGTTGGGCCAGCAGTATTTTTAGACACACCTATGCAGTGCAGCTTTTGAATGGACTGTCTTCTAACTATCAAAATGTTCCTCAGTATTTTACGGTACTGTTCGTATGACCAAAGCTTTTGAAAATTTGAGGCTAGAATCTACTAGAGGAAATTATATATAATTAAAAATTATACACTGTGTGACACCATTGAACAGTGTGAGTTTAGAAAGGAAACTTCCAAAAATTTTGTGCCTGCAGTTTGCATGGTCAGCCAATTGCCCTTTCATAGTATAAAGATGCTGAAGGTATGTCCACACTGCACAGGACAGTGCTGGGTTAGAGCTTGCCGAGAGCTCAGCTCAGGACCAGGTACACACACATGAGTAGTAGTGTGCAGCTGTGGGGAGGCCCGTCATGCCTAGTCCACCTCTGCATCTTCGTGGAGAGCTCTCTACAACCCCTAAAAATGTACCCTTGTGATACAAACATTTCCCTGAGATCGTTGGGTATTTATTAAAGTGTTTGATAAGTGTCATTCCAAACACAAGAACAGGATAAACAGGCAGTTCTGAGTGAAAAACCCAGGTTAATCTGGGATATGAAGTTTCTTTATTTCATCTCAGGCTTTTAGGATTCAACATGAGAGAAAGTAAATGATATATTGCTGATAGTGATATACAGTAATGGACTGAACAGAATAATTTTTCGAGTGGAGCTCCTCTGGCATCAATTTTTGTGATGGTCTTATTTAATATTTCCATTAATGACCATAGCATGATTATTAGCGATGTACTGACATCACAAAATTG
>NW_009648645.1:1800721-1830284 GCF_000708025.1 Charadrius vociferus
GGAAAACTGTACAGATGGCCATAAGGACAGGAATAGAAATGGGGTGAATTTCTGTAATACAATTTTCACACTGTATACTTGTGGTTAATGACTGAACTCCTGTAATGAGGGAGCTTAGCTGTGGAAAATTACAAGGAGAAGAATAAACAGAAAGTGGTCACTGGATAACTATCAATCATTGGATCTCACTATTCCCATTGGTTTGGGTTTTTTTGTTTGGGTTTGTTGTTTTTTTTTAGTTTTCAGGTGAGATTCCAGAGGAGATTTAAAATACATTCTCAGTATCGGCTGATGTCAGTAAGGACCCCTCTGCAGGACTACTGCTCCCCAATTATCCAGTATTCCAGTATTTATGGCAGTGATCTCTGAGTTAGAGATTCAAGCACTCTGCTGCTGAAGTAGAGAAACACACACACACATTGGTGAGGTGTAGGTTTGTGCCTGTGTGTGCCTGTCTGTAAAGCACTAAAATAAAAAGATATGGTGGGGTATCATGAGCCCCAGAACTTCATGAACTATCCCCTTAGGAGAGGGAAGAAGATCTACTTTGTGCAAGTAATTAAATACTCACTGATCTTAAAAAGGAAGTGTGTCTCCTTAGCCTGGTGATGGCCAGAGGAAAATCAGCTTGGACAGTCAGTCCAATGATTTGTTCTTTACAATTGTGAATGGTACCTTCAGCCTCTGAATATTTTCCTTCTGGTTTCATTAATGCTCAAAATTTGTTCAGTATTTGTTCTTAGGGGCTTTGCTTTCTTTTGTTTTGTTTTATTACTAGTACTGGTGTTATCATTTACCAAAAGCCCCCAGGTTAGAGTATTGGAAACATATTTTTTTTTTCCCATTTGTTATCTTTTTGATTTGGTCAATGAGCCAAAAAGGAAATAAATCTAGAGTAACTCTACCAGCAAGATAGGTCTATAAAAATCCATAATTATTGGTGACATACTTTGAATCCACCTTTTCCTTCCATATTTTTGCTCTATTTATTTGAAAGGAGATTTGTTATTTTCCTAGCACACTTGTTCTTTCAAATCTCTATTGGTCTATGGGGTTTTGTGTTTTGAAGAGGATAACTGAGATCAGAAACCCCAAAAACAGCCAACAGCAGCATTTATGCATGTCGTTTGAACTAATGATTTTCTCCATTAATCTTATATTTTAGGTGGCAGCTTTGGCACTTTTATTTATTTCATGTAGCAACTGAAATGCAGAGCCCCTGTGAGTCTGATCTGACAACCTTCACCACAAAGGCAGAGCTCCTGTTGTTAGACAACTGGACTTAATGATCACAGCAAGCAGGATTGAAATTTTATTGGTGTGCTTCTGTGTGACTGTGACAGTGTTGACACTAAATCAAATTCAATTAGCAAGGGCTTGCTAATGAGTTATACTGCTTTGCAAAGTAGAAAGGACAAAGCGTTTTGCAATCTCCAGCCTGCAGACTGGTTACTCTCAGCGTTAACAGAGCAATAGCTTAAGGAACCACTGCAGGATTTTCTCCCTAGATTAATGTTAAAGAATGCTTTGCTAATGAATTCCCTGAACAAATGTGTTGTGTGTTACTGGAGAGGGGGTGGCAGGAGAGAAAATACAAGCAGCTTTTTTGTCCTCAAGTGCTCTTGAAGTGATTTATAAAACCACGGTGGAGCATACAGAGCAGTGGAAACTGCATTAGCAGATGACAACATGGCTGAACAGGGTATCGCATCGGGAAATGTGCCCTGTGAGCTTCCAGACCTTAAACCACTGCCTCTGGTGCAGTGCTAGTGGGTATCACACGCCGCAGGAGCGTGCAGCATGCAGCTGCCCCTGTGGTCAGTCCTGCAGCCAGCTGCATTGCTGGCTGCACCCAGCAGAGCACTCGGGCAGCCCTGAAAGATGGGGGCACGTGCCGCCAAGCCTCAGGGACCAGGAGCCTTTAAGTGAAAAAGCACGCTGAGTGCTTGGCCAAGGCTGCAGCGCTCAGCATCTGGTAAGGCTGGGCTCCGTCCAGTCAGCAGCAAAATAAACACAGCAGCTTTCCTCATGCAGCGCCCACCAGGGTGAAGTGGAAGATGTGCGCCGTGTGCCACAGGGGCTGCTGGACCCCTGGCTGCCTTCATCTGCGTTCCACTTACTGTTCACTTCGTAAGCCTGTCTGTGCACGTGAGGTGTCCTTTGAGTAAAGAGCATGTAAAAATCTGTTCTATAACACGGGAATGAGGTGGTCCCCATTTAAATTATGGAATAGCAATAACAATAATAATTTCCTCTTTAAGGTCTGCTGACAAGTCCAATGTTGAATTCTTGAGCAAGCTATAAATGTGTCATTCAAACTGAATTGTATCCTTTATAATCCTCTGTCAATATATCAATATTAACTTACAGCGATACTTTAATGTTTTGAAATATTTGAATTCCTAGTGGATGTGACATCTCCCTTTGGTTTGCATACACGCACTTTACATTAATGTGTTTCTATAAAATCAAAGTTACATGCTGATATCATATGCCTCCAATTTCAACTAATGATAGCTTTGTAAAATTTAATTTGTTTGGACTGATTTTTTTTTCCCCAAAACTGATGATTTGCCTCTCAATAAATGCTCCTGGGAAATTTTAACTGAAGTATTTCAGCTAATTTCAGAATGACGGCTTGAGGACAGTACTTCATGTTGTCCAACCTGAAGCCATGACAAAAACTAAACTGTGTATTACTGTATAACCAAGCTCTTCAAATTTGCTCTGGTTTGCCTCTGAGCATATATTCATATTCCTGTTGTGTTAGCAAGTGTGCATAGCACATTGTTTATGGAAGCTGATTGGGTATTCCAAAGGAAATCTGGAACCAAATCCAGTAATTTATTATTTCAGTCTTCTCCACTGACATTTTCTTTTAAGTAAGCCATTCAAGACACTCATGCCCCCATGCTGCAGTTCATCATGTCCTGACTTTGCTTTGTGGGGCTTATGGTGTACACTGAGTCATCCACATCATTAGACATATTAACACAAATCTAGGGGAAATGTAATCACTTTAGCATCGTCTTTTGGAGCAAACTACACTGCACTGGTGATGCCTCACCTTGACAACTGTGTGCAGTTTTGGGCACGTCAATATAAGAAGGACATCAAACTACTAGAGTGTGTCCAGAGGAGGGTGACCAAGGTGGTGAAAGGCCTCAAGGGCAAGACTTACAAGGAGCAGCTGAGGTCACTTGGTCTGTTCAGCTTGGAGAAGAGAAGGTTGAGGGGTCACCTCATTGCAGTCTGCAGCTTCCTCAAGGAGGGCAGTGGAAGGGGAGGTGCTGATCTCCTCTCTCTAAAGACTAGTGATAGGACATGGATAGAAATGGAATGAAGCTGCGTCAGGGGAAGTTCAGATTGGACATTAGGAAAAGATTCTACACTGAGAGAGTGGTTGATCACTGGAACAGGTGCCCCAGGGAAGTGGTCATGACACCAAGCCTGACAGAGTTCAAGGAGCATCTGGACAACGCTTAGTCACATGGTTTTGTTTTAGGTAGTTCTGTGGAGCAGGGAGTTGGACTGGATAATCCTTAAGGAACCCTTCCAACTTGAGATATTCTGCGAAACGCTGATGGTTCGATAGGGGCTGCCTGATTCTCAGGCATACATATCCTTTCATTACCATGGAGATTCACCTCAGGGGAAATGTGTTTTGCACATGCTCTGTAGAGGCACTCCAGCACTTCTGAGCTACATTCCTAGTAACTTCCGTCTATACTGGACCTATGGCAGGCTTGGAGTAAGCAGAATTTTCTCCTGGAATTGGCCAGGGCTGGGACTGGAGATGAGATGTGGGAGTCATGATCCTATGGCCCTCCCTGAAGTAATTCACTTCAAATTTTTGCCCTCAAAGGTGGGATCATCACAAAGATGATGCTGCCTGAATCAAAGGAAGACCGGCAAACCTTTTCCTCTGTCCTTTCAAGGTCTGGGGGTTTAACTCTGGGGATATCAGAAACTCCCTTTTTCTGCATCGGAGTGAATACTTTGAGATCTCCCACAGTTGTACACAGTTGTGTGCAGATATTCATCTGTATGTGTGAAGATGAGGGGTGAAGGCTAAACTCCTTGGTGGCTGGTTGCCTGGGATTTTTGGTCAGCAGCCGGTGTTGCTGTCCTGCCTGAGGTCCATAAGAGATTTGAAACAGTCTTCTCTCTCATTGCAGCTGAATGTCTTTCTTACCTGACAGCTAGCTTTTCTATAGCTTTTGGCAGTTAGGAAACAGCAAACATCTTAAAATTAAGAAACCCTTCCTGGGAAACATTTCATCAAAACTGTTTTCATAAACAGTTGATAAATCAACATCTTAGAAGATAAACTGTCTAATTAAGAAAGCTTGTTTCTGTTATTTTGGTCTCCCTATTCCTCAGCTACTGCTTTTTAAAATTGGCGTATGCATAAGTGGTTAAGATGTTGTAAAAATAAATATATTAATATTTTTTAAGCATTTGGATACAAATGAACATTAAAAAGAAGGCTTATGAGAAAATTAAGAATTCTGTTTTTAGAGCAGTGTTGTGTAGTGTGTACAGTAAATAAGACCTCAGGCCAAACATTGAACAACTAGCAGAAAACAAGCTATTGATTAGTTGCTTTTTCAATGAACACCATCCATCCTATGTATTAAGTGAGGTAGAGTTCTATGGAGAGCGCATTATTGAATCTTGTAGTTCACAGCTGCATACATACACATCAGAGGGAAAAAATATTTCTGGTATTTCCTAACCAGAGAGCTTGAACCCTCTGACTTAATAAGGTTCTTTTAACTTAGATTGTGTGTGCATTACACACATTGTGTAGCACTGTCAGACTATGAGATGGTTTAATGTGGTCCAAATATTCAATCAGAAATGCTTGGAAAATACAGTATTTTGTTTCATCAGTGAATCAGATGATATTCTGCATTTTCCTTTGCTGAAGACCAGTGCAGAGGAGACTGTACTTCCAAAGCTTTAATTTCTACTCTGCTATTTTAAATTGCTGATTGCCTTTAGGCAAATCACTTAATCAGCCTCTGATCTTGATTATGCTGGTGAGCCTGAAGTAATTCGAATCAGAATTAGGAGTTGAACTGAACTTATATGGCCACAACAGATCAAAATCTGTCTCTAGAAGTGCAATGTAAGAGCTAGAGGCATATAATTGTTATTTATTGTTTTGATTACAACATCAAGTTTTTACTGTCCTCACATAAAGTTTGTGTAATTCTTTTTAAGTTTTAACCTTCATTTATTCAGTTCTGGGGGAGATGGGAGTATTTTCTTTCCTATTGTGACAATATTTCAAAGATATGGCACTATTTTAAGTATCTTCTGTTCTGTTGAGAGAATTGTTTGGGGTAAATATGTGGAATTGACGTACTGAAAACAATTACATCATAGTATCCTACCATGCTTGAGCATGTTGCATGGGAACCTAAAAGTGCTGCATTTTGGTTTTGTATACTGATTACTTTAGTGCTCTCCTTTAGACTTGTGAAAAGTTGTGTGTGGCCTGGGAGTTATGCTTTGCATACAGTAGAGCCTTCCATCCATCAAGGGTTGCAACACAAGTATTAAGTCTCACAGTTGTCCTGAAGGAAGAGAACAAATCTAGTTGATAATTAACACTTAAAATGACATAGCAATTCAAGTGGCAGGGCCAGGAACTGAACCCCAGTTTTGCATCTCACTTATCATGAAGATAAAATGTCCAGAGAATAGCTTTAATTAAATCATGAATTATGAACCTCTTTTAGCCCTCTGCTTAGAACAGCAGCAAGTAAATACAAAGTGGATGATCCTGCAGAAGATTTTAATTGCAGTAAAAATACTTTGGGTAAGTCTAAAGCTGTAACAATGTGAGAGAAGGCAAAAAAAGGTGGAGCCCTTGATGTGATGGCAAGCAGACCCATGGTTAGGAGGTGGAAGCTCCTTGTTGGGTAAGCATATTGGAGCCATTTATAGAGGTAAGAGAATTACAGAGGATTTTTCTCAGGGTAAAATCCTCTTGTATTGAAGGATTAAGTTGCTGCAGTTAACCTGATCTTAGGTAGGCAGCAGTGCAAGTACCATAGCAATTTTTCTTTCCTTGTCCAAAACTAAAATGGAACTGTGCTATGGTTGGATGACTAGGTGAAGCCAAGTAATCCTTCTTCCTTCTCTGCTTTACCTCTATCTACCTAAAATGTTGGTAATAAGTAGACAGCTACTGTGAAACAAATTCAAGGTAATAGGTTTGTTCATAATAAGGTAGAAGTGAAAAACTATCTGAGAGAGCGTAATTTCTTGTTTAACTGAAAGTGCTTTTGAACTATTTCTGTATTATGACCAGTCTCTGAGGAAAATCACTGATTCAGACTTGGTCCATATTCCAAAATGGAATTTTAAATTGCTGACTTCACTGTTAAATATTTTAGGATCTTAATCTGTTCATGTTAGCTATGTGACCTACTCTTCTGTGGAAGAAAGGTTGAATTTCTACCTAAAGCCTTTGGTTTGAGAACACTGTGAATGGGGAGCTGTGGTGGCATTTTAAATTTATTGGTCAATAGATTTATTTTATTAGTACCGCCGATGACAGCTACTTGAATTTTGCTTGTCACGGTTGCATCTGTGCAAAATTGCAACAAAGCAAAGGGATACTTCCCACCCCCAACTAAGACTGCAAGCCTCAAGGCCAGTAGAGCATTGAGTCCGGAGGCAAGCTAGGGCAGGAGACCCTCTCCAGGCAGTGGAAGTACTAAGTTGTAGAAAAAATCGGTAGGCAAAGTAGGATTTGACCACAGTTGTTAGAGGGCAGGTGCAACAGCAGATCTTCGTGGCTCCTTAATGCATGATGATTGTGCTAGGCCTTGGGGCATGGGCCAGATTAGACCTTCCCTCTCTCTTATCAAGCTCTACTATGTGATTTAGAGACTGTAAGTGTTATTCTGTATTAAAAATCAAAACTGGAATAACAGATTTTAGGTGCTGCCTCTTCTACAGTTTTGTATATTCACTTCTTTAGTTGACATCAGGAAGAACACAATGGCGTCAGTGCTTCCTCTGGGTCTTGAAAGTGTGACACACCAGATTCCTAAAAACTTTGCAGAATATTTGCCAAAAGATTTTGCAAGTGCTGTTAGAGTTGGGAATGAAACCAAAGAGTCCTCTTCTCCCTGTACATTTCCCTGTTAGGAAAGAGATGTTTACACAAACGTGCCTCTCTGATTCAGATTTACTAGCCTTTTCAAATTTAAACAGTTCTTCCTTGGCTAGAAAAAGAGCAAGTTAACATCTTGAGGTGCATGAAAACTGAAGCTAAGAGTTGAAGAAGCCAAATGTGATTAAATCTAGAATGACAGCTTGACCCCATTTGTCTACTACTGTAGGCATGACTGAGCCCACCCTCTGATAAGTAAGTGTTCAGTGACATTGTTTCTCTGGGAGTTATTAAAATTTATCACCAATAAAATATTAATTGTACAAATACTATGAATCCTGAAAGTTCACTCTATCTTAGACAGTGGGTCTGGATGTATTTATTGTCCAGAATGGCAGGAAACACTGGATGTTTAGAAATGTTCTTAAATTTATCTGTGTTGGTCCCTGAGTTTTTCTTAAACATTTTTATTGAGAAAATAACAATATGGTGAGATCTGTTCAAAAAAGTGAGCTCTGTCGTCCTCTGCTCTTTCTGAAATGGAGGTTTTTCAATGTATGATATAACTGAGCAATACTGTTACACAATATTGGACGGATTCTGTTACAGATTGTTTTTATTTCTTGACTTCTTCCAATGTCACCAAGAACTTGTAATATATTAAATCATTATCATGCTCCCTCCTGCTGTTTTCTTAAATCTTTTTCTTGTTTGGATGACTTTTGTTTGTTTAGGTCTATGTATGTAGGTCAGCCCTCGACCCAATTAATTTATTAAAGTGTTAACTTGAGTTAGGTTATTAAGTCAGTTCAGAATAAAGTAGGTTCCTTGTGCAGGGGTTTTATTTTGTTTGTATTACCTGATAGCAACTTATAGAATTTCTAAAATAAATAGGTGATGTTCTGTTTGGTATGTGAAATTGTTCTTCAGAAAGTGCAATGTCTGCCTGACGAGCCAAAGGTCAGGATGGTGTCAGGCAGATGAAGATCCTTTTGCATCCCACTACCCTTTTGTTTGATCTAATAGAAACAAGCATGGTGGCATAAATAAAAAAAATTATGCTAAGAAATAACCACTGGTTGGTTACCAGATATGAATATGTGGTCACAGTGATTTACACATAGGTTAGTGTGTATTTGCACTTTCATATGTACAAACACACACTTTGTAAGGAAGGGCACATGAATAAAAGTGGAAATCAAGCACAATGGCTGGCTTTTGAATCGTTGGAGATTGACACTCTAGCTGATATGTCTATGAGTAGTTGTCATGGCTTGTACCTTTTGATATATTTGCCAATCTTTACAATTTTACAGTATGTCTAACTGGTTACAAGAAATAAAAATGTATATGTGTGGTTGTACAGCTGGTACTCTACTATTTAGTTGAACAACTTCTGCTTTTAACATTTAATTAGCTGTTTTTCTGTGATAGGCATAAGATAACATTTTTTTTCTCAGATACGTGGTTTGCCCTCATTTCAAAGAGTAAATAAAAAATGGGCTATCTTTTAAATGTAGAGTCCATGTACTTCTTGTATTTCTAAATACTCAATAGGACATAACAGTGGAGGAAAAAAAAAGCCTTTTTTATCTTTTAGTGTTTGGTTCAGTACTCACTGTGATGTATTTTTGACAATTAAAACAAAACCATGCCCGCCAAGCTGGAGTCTTCTACCATACACTGCTACCATACACTAGAAGTGTACTACATACACTTCTACCATACACATACAACTTTAATGAGGTCTCTACTCATTGTAGGCCTAGGGACAAACTGGAAAAAAGTGGTCATCTGGTCAGGGCTGAGAACATGTAGAAGAGACTATTCTGGTTGCCACTGCTGTTGCTGAATTTCAGAACTAAACAGTTTATTTTTGTCACTGTTCAAATGCCAAGTATTTTGTTAATGTCCAGTACTGTCATGGCTATGGTTTTTAACTAAAAAAAAAAATATAAATAATTCTTAATTGGTTTCATTTTGATACCTTCCCAGACCCAGCTTGAGCAGAATTGCTTACCTAGTTCTAGCCACATTTCACCTGCCTGAGTGAAAAGTGTGTCATGTTATGCAACTAATGCTTATATTTTTGATATCAAAAACTTCACTGCGGGTCAAAACCGCACTAGCTATCAGGAAAAATAAGAACTAGATATTGTATGGCTGATTCTGGGAACTGAAAGACAGATACTTGATCTCTGTATGTCACCTACATAAGTATTGAGAATTTCATGCACGGGGTCAGGGGCGGGAACGAGATAGGACAGGGCAGGACACATGACATGACTGTAACACCAGATGTCACCAGGGCTTTAAAAAGCTTCTGTTTTAAAGGCATTGCTCCAGATGATGATATATGATACAAAAAGGACCCAGTGGGACCCCATGAGTATTTGAGTTTACCAAGCTATGATGACAAACGTACTCTCTCCCTTTACTTTTAAACCACGTGTGTTTAGAGTGGTAATTATTGAGAGAAAAAGTGCATGTGAAGCTTCACAATGCTATTTTTAGGGAGCTTTTGCAAAGAAAATCTGAACTTCAACAAAGTTTTGTATATTAACACTGGCAAGTGTAGCTGATGCTACCAAGTTTTGTTACGTACAGAAGATTAAGGATGGCAGGAGATACCTGATAGCAAGGGAAAGGATGCTAAATCGCAGAGTACCCATAGATTACTTCTTATTACAGCACTTGGCACACATTTATGGGTGGAGGGGAGGCTAAGGCAGCTCACCATTAACATCATGCAGAACAACAAATTCTCCGACTTCCATGCGTCTGCCTTGAAATAGCTGTACCATAAGTAACATAGGTAGCCACATTTTGCTCTCAAAGTGATTCATGTATCCACTGTTGTGCAGTCTAAGCCAGTCAGTTGAAATTCTTTAATAAGGTATTTTAATTATTCCATGAAACTTCAGATGTCTTAGGCCGGCCCTGCTTAAAAAGAATGACCTAAGATCTGGGCAACTTGTAGACATTTATAGTTACACCATCAGAACTGATGCTCCCTTGCTACCCAGCCTGAAGGCAGTAATCATTCACTGCATAGGGAAAACAAAATCTTTGTGGTTGCTAAGCAGAATTTCACTGACACAAAGATTAAAAACAGCTTCAGATTCACACTGTAGTTATAAAGAAAATATTTACATCCTGTGAAGAAGCAGTGATTATTTTCACTGGAAGAAAATATAAAGGAAAAAAATGTTACTTAAAATATATGGGAATGACATTTATCCATGAATGAATAACATAGCTGAGAGCCGAGTTCATAACAGAAAAACACTGTAGGCAGATCTGCCATGCAGAGCAGAGAAAAAAAAAGTACTTGTAAGTCAGGAGAAAAATTAAAAAAAAATAATTCATACTGACAAATGTAGAAAGGAAAGCACAATTTTTACATTAAGAAATGACAGTACCTTGTCAAGCAAAGGAAGTATTTCAATCCACATCTGGGGAAAAAAAATCTGTTTTGCAGTTTCCTAAGTAACTCCAAAAGTAAATACAGTGAAACAATGCATTTTGGTGCTTAAAAAATATTTTGTGCTTTTTGCAGAGGAAAAAAAAAGGAAAAGATATCTTAGACTGAAGCTTTTTTTTTTTTTTGTGATATTCTGGTTCAGACGGCAAGCCAAAAATCAGTTATTAAACCTTTTCTGCAAAAGGAGAGGTTGAAGAAGTATCTTGCTCCCCACCCCAAGGCACGCATGCAGGAGAGAATTTGGTTATCATTATTAGCTTCAGGAAGCTGTCTTGGTATGATTAAGTCAAAAGACTGAAGACCTTTTGTAAAGTAGATGTATTTTTATGTGTATGCATATGTGGGTATTTGTATGATTAGGTGTTTAGATGTGCTTTTTTGTATATTTTTTTTTAAATAACCTGCTTTAAATTAATTGTCTGTAATTTGCTGCTCTTCCTTTTGGAGCTTATTAATACTGGCTGTCAGACAAAGAACAGAATGTGTTAAATTTCATTTGGCCCTGTGGGTTTTTCATCGTCTAACAGTGAGGCATGAAAAGTTGCTTAGAGCTCTGCCTGCCTGCCCATTGCTATTGTATTTGTATTTCAGGAATGCTGGGGGACAGCTTCGAGAAAGCCCAGCTAAGTGCTCAGGGCAGGTATTATATGAGCCATCACCCCTCTCTCAGGCCCTACTTTTCTGTCCCTTCTCCCAGCTTAAAACTCAGAAACTGAAAAGAAGGCAGCAAAAATTACCCAGATCAGTCCTCTAAATTCTAGTTTACTACAGTTATTTATATGAAGTGTACGCCTCTGGGGATGGACGTGAAGGCATTCTTTCAAAAAGTCCTTGATGTGAGTAGGATTTGTGTTTGTTCTTGCCCAGTGCTTATAGCTGTTAAAACATTGTGGGGAACAGCAGCTACACGCTGTGTGAAAGAACCCCATAAAGATCACCTTGAATGTGACTGCAGTGATGGGACAGTGTGTACGGTATCAAAGTCTGAACATTAATGAACATGGTACTTTGTACTTTAACAGAGACCATTTGGTCCACGCAGTCCTGTAAGGTTATACAAATGTGTCCAAGTACCAGGCTAGTCAAGAATATATTTCACTGTTATTATCATTTCATTCACATTTGCTGTATTTCTCTCCCTGGAGTTCTGGCACTTCAAATAAAATTTTAAGATGTGTAAGGTTGTTCAGCCAAACTCACTTGTGACCTGTGTTTGACTTCCATCACCACGTTAGTTTTGCACTGGGGTAATTAAATATTACGGGAAACGAACATGCTCCCAAGCCATGCTGTTGTCAGTGGACAAGATTTTTCTTTGCTATATACTTTTAAAGATATCTATGCATTTTTAATATTATTAAACAATAAAATAAACTAAAACCACAGCTTTAACTTTGAAGTTTAAATCTGAAGCCTTGCTTGTAAGCTGAAGTCTTTGGGGAAGAGTGTGTGTACCTCTACGTTTGATTCCTTTTCTTATTTACCAATATATGCTCAACTAAACACTAGACCTTGTCTTAGCTATGTTTTCAGTCCATCACAGCTAATCATTAGCATTGTATTGAAATAGAATCATAGAATCATGGACTATCTCAAGTTGGAAGGGCTCCTTAAGGATCATTGAGTCCAAATTCCTGCTCCTTGCAAGAGCATTGTCCAGAGCCTCCTTGAATTCTGTCAGGCTTGGTGCCAGGACCACTTCCCTGGGGAGCCTGTTCCAGTAAACAACCCCCTTCCTAATGTCCAATCTGAACTTCCTCTGACGCAGCTTCATTCCGTTTCCTCATGTCCTATCACTGGTCACCAGAGGACATCAGCCCTTTCCTCTTCCACTGCCTCCCTCGAGCTGTAGACTGCAATGAGGTGGCCCCTCAACCTTCTTTTCTCCAAGCTGAACAGACCAAGTGACCTCAGCTGCTCCTTATAAGTCTTGCCCTCGAGGCCTTTCACCACCTTGGTCACCCTCCTCTGGACACACTCTAATAGTTTGATGTCCTTCTTATATTGACATGCCCAAAACCGCACACAGTTGTCAAGGTGGGGCCACACCAGTGCAGTGTAGAGTGGGAGAGTGGGGCAGTCACCTCCCTTGACGAGCCAGCACTGGTGTGTTGGATGCACCCCAGGACATTGTTGGCCCTTTTTACTGCCAGGGCACACCGTTGACTCATATTCAAATTGCCACCAACCCAAACCCCCTTGATTTCTTTCTGTGGGGCTGCTCTCCAGCCCCTCATCCTCCAATTTGTAGGTATAACCAGGATTACTCAATCCCAGGTGGAGAATCCAGCACTTGCTTTTATTAAATTTCATGTGGTTAGTGATTGTCCACCTCTCTGTCTACCCAGATCTCTCTGTAGGGCCTCTCTACCCTTGAGGGAGTCCACAGCTCCTCCTAGTTTAGTACCGTCAGCAAACTTACTTAATGTACATTCGATTCCTGTGTCCAGATCATTTATAAAATCTTAAAGAGAACTGGCCCTAAAATCAAGCCCTAGGGAACATCAAAGTTTCTCACCAAACTTATTATGAACTTATCTAGCTCTGTGCTGGACAATTTGTCTAGAAGGATACTGTGACAGACAGTATCAAAAGCTTTGCTAAAATAAAAAAAAAAACACATCTACTGGCTTCCTTTGGTCAAATAGACGAGTGACCGTGTCATAAAAGGAAATTAAGGTGGTTAAGCATGACTTTCTCCTCATGAACCCATGGTGGCTATGACCAATGACAGCACTGTGTCTCAAGTGTTTTTCAATAACTTCACGAATGACCTTCTCCATAATTTCATCAGGCACTGGTAATACATATTCTAGCACAATACATATAATAAATACATATTCTAATATAATGTTTCAATATCTATATTGAAATACATATTTTTTTCTGCTTAGTACTGAAATATGTCTGCTCTGGCTATTTGAGAAAGTGGCTATGACACATTTTTATTGTTAAGATAAGATTAATGTAAATAGGTGCATTTGTTCCTACATAGCATTTGAATAGCAACTTGCAATTTCTGTAAAGGTCCCATTTTGCACAGGAGTCGTTTGGACTAAATAGTATAAATATATTTGTAGATTATATCAAACTAGAATAAATTGTTGGAGTCTTTTCTCAAATCTTTTATTTTCTTGAGCCTTTCTGTTTCACTGCAAGAAAGCCTCTGGTAGTTATAGCTCATTTCCTTAGGACTGAAATCTCACAGACCACAGATATTGTCTTTTTAAAATGATAGGGTATTTTTAATTCATTTTTGTGCAAATTGCAGGTCATATTTTTTTTACAATTTTTCATTATCATATTTATCCCCCACTGTGGATTTTGTAACGTTTCTTCCTCATCTACGGGATTATTCTTCAAAACCTGCATAACTCCTAAGCTCCTTTTCACAAGGGTATTTCTGCATGGAATATACATTTTATTCAAAATAAAAATTGATACAAAAATAACACAAAACTAAATTATTATTTGATTATTTAGATAAAACTGCAAAGCAATTTACAATAGATTGCTTATGCTGGAGAAGTATTCACTGTCAATGATCCATTTTAAGAAATTCTTTGAAAAAGATGGTACAAAAATTTTGTATAGAAAAACATTTGACATATTTCCTCTGCTGTTCAGCTTCTATGAATTTCCTGATTCTTTCAAAGTTGCTAAATAGAGTGCCTAAATACCACCAGAGAGGCTTTTCTTGCCATTTTTCTAGCTGCAGGGAAAATGAAAAATTAATACAGCTCACTTGCGGCCTTTTCCTAAGACCATATCAACAAACTCTGGCCCGTGTTCAGGTCATCATTAACACAAACCTGTCGATCCATCGCTGACCCATAAGCTGATTTTATGCAGTGATGATTTAGATTACCATTTTCACCCTATTTGCTCTTTCAGATCGATCTCTCTACTTCCCTTTGAGCCAGGTTCTGCTGATGAATATTTTCGAATCTGTGCACTTATAATTACTGCTCTGTATAAATATACTGTGGGATTTTGCGTTTGTTTTCTTCTTGCTTTGTTTTTATCATGAAGAATGCCATTGTTGCTTTTGCCGTTTTTAGAACAACAGACAAAGCTAAGTAAAGGAGACTACTTTTGAATCCTGGAGGGGGAAAGAGAAAGTGGCTGTACCCACTCACTAATGGTCAAGTTCTGTTGTGGTATCTTACTCAAGTTGAATGGCCCATTACTTCGTATCTATTTCCTTTAAATCAAGTTTTGAAATTAGTCACTGGTTATTTAGGAAAATAATTTATTTCTAAACTCTCTCTTTAAGTGTGGAGATTGTAATAAGCCATGCAGGACTAAGGAAACTGTTGACACTGCAGAAAGCATTGGTGTTGTATCAAACTGCAACCAAACTGATTTCATGCCAGCTGTCTTTTTCTTGGTAGCTACATATACATATTTCTAAAACGTTCTCTTGCCAGCTTAGTGTAACATCAACCCCAGTTACACAATCCTGTCTCAGATAAATGAAGAGTATCTCTGTGGATTTTTTCCCTCAGGGTCAATTTTCCATATTGGCCCAATGCCAGATAACTCATTGTAAACATTGGGCACACATTTCTTGTGACAAAGCTGTTCATTTACACTTCATCTAAGCAACCTGGTGTTGAGCAGAGCACTCCAAGTCAATTCCATTTTTGATGGCAATTACCATTAGTATTTCCCGTTGCTCTGTTGTTCTGGCTAAAAAAACCTCAAATGTCTGAAACATTTACACAGTGTTCTTCCTCCTATTTTTTTCTTGGTCACTGCTCACGACCAAGATTATGTCATAGTCTGTGCTTTCAAAAAAAGTGTATTAGCTGAGACATAGTTATTTCTTTGCATGGGATGCTTACATTTATCATCCAGTACCATGTTGGGTGATAAATTTGCCTCATCCCTTAACAATATTCATGGCAAGTGGTTATCCAAAGGCAATAAATGTCTGTTTCAAAGTGTTTGAAAAAAAATTACTTACTACTTTGTTCTGGTACATATGGATGTAAGATTATGGCTATGAACATAATTGTCCTTTGTCTGTTCTCAGCTCATGCAAATAGTCCTTAAGCTGTCAATATGTGTCATTTCAGTTCTTTCTATCATACAGGGCAGATAAGTCTTAAATCAGCAAAGTGGGTAATTAAGTAGACATAAATTATGTTAGTATGACATTACAAGCTTCAAACAGAGTGACCAATATGCGTACTGAGATCACACATGATATACATGCTTTACCTCCATTGCTTGTGTTTCTTTCACGAGTCTTGTACTCACAAATTATTGTGTGTTAAACTTGATGTTGATCTAATTGAGAATTTTACACTTGGGATGTCCAAAGAGACATCAGGTGTACCCCTTGTTGCAGAGTTAAGGTACGTCAGAAGCTGTAATTACTTGGGTGCCAAGCTAGATAGGGATAATGTGTCTAATTTACATAAGTTACCCACATGGCACATTAGTTGAATTACATCTTTAAAGTTGCCCGTACTATATCTGTCAGCGATGATAAACTGCTTATAGATGTGAATGTAAGTCATTCATTCATTTATGGGTCCAAAGTACTTTGGACACTCACAAACCAGCATTATGTCTTGGAGCACTGAGTTTCATATTTGGATCTCCACGACAGATGAAAAATGCATACAACTACATGTATACTGACAGCTTCTTATTACAATTCATTTGAAGAAATAGCTACTTTGGATATGTAATATTTGAAGCACACCAGCATAGAAATGTGTTTTGAGAAATTATTAAGCAAATAGAAGAGGTGTTGTTAACAATTTGAATTTATATACATGCTGACACATTCGTTGTGAGCTAATATTGTCGTAAGTGTAAAATAGACCTGCTACGTCCCCATACGTAACAGCACTCTAAAATAGCTTTTGGATCTGAAACTCTAGAAACAGAAGAAGAGGAAACGGTAGTGGAAAAGTAACCTGTCACAAGGACTTGATTTGCAAGGTCCAGCCTTGCAAATCATTTATATCTGATCAGCTAATATCAGCTTTCAGTTGTATTGCCCAAACTGATACTGTTAACAGAGTTGTATTGCACAAATGAAGCTTGGGCCTGATAACCTAGTGTGGGATTCAGGAATTTAAACAGATCTTGAGCCCTCTCAAGGGAAAGGGACAACACAATAAAAATGCAAAAAACCCACTGGTTGACTGGCATCAGCCGTTAGTGATCAAAATAACCATCAGTGCTTTGCAGCACTGTTAATCATATTATTAAAGAAGGCATATACTTTAAGAAAACAAAGACATTAACCTGCGGTTTTCTACTTCAGACCAGTGCCTTTTAAAAAGATCAACTTACTGCTGAAACAGAAAATACACTTTTAAAATTGTAGTTAAATAAATTATTTCATAGCTGTATCAAGATTAACATAGAAGATTGATTTACTCAGCAGGTTAATTCTGGAGAAAAATTTCCTTACATTCACTGTAGATAAAAAGCGAACAGCACGTGTTCAAGAAAGTTTTTTCTAGATATGTATGTAGCTGGGTAAACTATTTAAAGTCTTGAGAGATGCTTGTTTGTGTTCTGAGTTTTCATTTCTCATTCTTTTAATAAATTCTTCACCCTTACTTCTTTTGTTTGTTTAAAATACCCTTACATTGGAACCTCTCTAATGAAACTTTCTGACTAAAATTTGTGCACTCATCTTTTATAGTAACTTTAGTCAAAAAGGAAGATTTAACTGGATTTTTTTTTAATCCTTTATACTGTTGCTGCACTTGTAAGATCCAGATCAGCTGAGAGAATGCAAACTGTATTCTGCTTGATTTTGTGCATCAGCAGGTTTATTTTTAAATTTCAGATAGTTCTAACCAATCAGGTAAGGAATTTGCATTTTGCGTGTCACTGAAAACTAACCATGAGACAGTGGAGTCAGAAATAAAGCGTTTTTTTCCTAGATAATACTTACTGCCTTATTATAGAATAAGAAAGAATCTGCTTGATTCTCAGGCCCCACGCTGAGCTTTCAGGGCCTGCAATTAAAAGAAATGGAAATAAAATCTTCTGGGGAAAAAAATGTATTAAAAAATAAGATGGAATTTTTAATACTTTTTTTTTTTTTTCTGCAGTCTTTCAAAGCCCTTTACGTGGATATATAAAGTACCAAGTTTAAATATTCCCAGCATCTCAGGAAAGCCCCCCTCCTACATTCAGTTGGGTGGGACATGGCTTAGAACATTATATCTGTCTGATGTTTTGCCTGTCCCTTTATATTTCACAAATCTCTCTCCTTTCTGAAATCGTCCTCTGTATAAAAATAAATAGAAATAGCAGCAAAAGACTTATGGAGTTAGCTGTCTGGACAGGACCTGTACACCTAAGCTGCCACAGATTTGCAGCCACAAATAAGAGTGTTCTGTGCATCTCACAGAAGGATTTCTCGGGGTTGTTGCTACTAGCTGTGATAAACTTCCCGGTTTAGCCATGGACACCTGGCCAGCAAAGGAAGGATACAGTTCACATAGAGCTATAGCAGTAGCAAGTGATAAGCTTACCTGTAAATCAAGAAGCTCATTGATGCCTCTGTTGATGGAGTGTATGTTAAAGAAACAACTGAACCCAGGGCTTTACCTGCAGATTAATGGAAATGTAATCCAGAAGGATTAAATGGAAAAATATGCTTAAATAAAGGATTTTCTTAGGAGAAATCTGGGGTGAGATCTTTATTCCTGTGCATCAACACCATTCCTAAAATAAAAATTAGTTCTCCCTCTACCAACTACCATCTTTCTACTCTACAGGCACCTTATCCCTCTTACCTTTTTTCTGAACTCATGTCATAAAAAGCTCAGAGCCTCCTCAGCTTTCTCTAACTCCCTGCTTAATGACAACAGGGGCAATTTGGATCCTTACAGTTATTTGTCTGCTTAAATCTCTGAATGAGCAGGTTCTTTGTTAACTTCAAATTTTTTAAATTTAACAATTTCCTTTTCAAAAACAAGGTTCCTTTGCTAAACATTGAAGACTAAGCAGTGTCTGAATTCAAGGTGCAACTTTCTCTCTTCTAATCTGGGGAGCAGAGATAGTAGTGGCCCAGGCACATGATTCCTCTTCTGCCGGCACTGAATAGCTTATAAAGGTGCTCTGCACACAGGGTCAGTAAGATCCATAACACTAGAGTCTTTAGTTCTGCCTTCTGAAGTGAATTTTCCTTATGTAAAATGCAACTTGCTCAAACCAAACAATTGTGGTCCTGCACACTGTGTTTTGGGGCATATGAAACATCTGATATACAGTAAAATTCCCATGTCCTGGAATAGAACAAAGCTTTTCCAGCTCCAGAAATTAGACAGTTCAGCTCTGAGTGAAATGTAAATCACATTTTAGACTTTGCTGGAGCACGTTAAGTACTTTACAAAAGAGATGTGCCTTCAAATCCCTTAGGCAACAAGAAATACTTATCCTGCAAGTGTGCCACAATTGTTAACCAATCTGTTTGGTAAAAGGGAGTGTCAGCATCTCCATTTCCTTGCTGATTCTGCAGTCAGCTCCATAAACATTTGATCTTTTTCTTAAGGGGAAAGTATTGTTTCAGGCTCCAAAATAGTTTCCTTATAGCAAACAAACACCTAGCAAACAAAAAGCCTGGGGTAGGGGAGTTCATCACATTTTGTTCATTTCCCTAAAAGACTAATACTAATACTACTAATAATATAGTTTTGATTATATACCAGGGAAAGTCATCTTTCTGACTGCAGACAGTCTTACTGTTTGTTTAGACAGCAGTTCTCTTCCGTCTGTAATAGAGAGATACAGATATAATAGCAGAAAGTATTTTAAATGTGTCTACAGGCATGGTTTTCAAGCAGACAGGTGATGAAGGTCTTCAAGCTGTCGGTGCCATTTTCAAAAGTAATTCAGGAAACTGAGGCTTGAAATGTCATCAGCTTCCAAAAAAAGAGTTAAGCTTGTCTACTCAATTTCTTAAAAATAATTTTTAAAGTATCTTTTGGTACACAAAACCAAAACTAGTTTGTACCACCAAACCAAAAACTACTTGGTACTACCAAGGCTTCATTAATCAGTGCCCACTGAAATGATAGGTAGATCTTCTGCAGGCTTTCAAAAGCTTTATGTCACCTTTTGAATGCGAAGCTCCTAAGATTGCAAAGAGGTTTTTAAACACTATTATGGACTGTAAATTTTTTGTTTCATCTGCACAGTTAAGTAACAAAAAGTGAAGTAACATCAGGAATAAAAGTTAATAGTAAGAATTCAGTGCGTTTTATATTGGTTGGTCTGGGAGGCAAATGTCAAGGCTCAAAGAATTCTTTGAAAGAAGAAAGACATATGAGTGGCTGAAAAAAAAAAAATAATGGACATTTTGTTTGAGTTATGCACAGCTTAACAATTTGGATTTTCCAACCATCAGAAGGCTCTTAGTGTATGTTTGTTTGCCTACAGTCCAAATGTCTTGCTCAGAAGAAACATATGCATGTCGTACGATACGTCAACACACCTCAAAATCTCTGGAGACCTATGGAGTTGAAATATCTTAAGTCATTACATGACAGTTTCAGCTACTCATCAGTCAGGATATTTTTCCTGAATACATCAGTAGATACTACTTAAATACTACATAAATGTAGTTGGTTCTAGAAAAGTTATTCAGTTTATTGATTCACATTGTTTTGAAGTTTCTATACCAAGAAGGCTTAACTGATGTATTAGCTTTGAAAAATAAACCCTTTTAGGTACTTAAGATCAACAAAAGCATAATTAGCAAACGTAGCATGATTGCTAGTTCAAAATCCCTAGTTAACTTTTCATTTATGAAGTCTGCGTAATAGATACAACCTGACAGCTGATCAGTGAAAATTGTCTTTCACAGCGTTTGACATTTATGTCTTTATGGCTCAATTTATATGTTATTTTCATTAATAGTTTTAATTCAAAACAAATTCTATTTGGAGTCTAAAGGAATTCTGTTACAGAGGGTTTTATCATGAGCGTCTCTAATACATTTTGACTCTAATACATTTTGACCTCTTTCCAGTACCTAAAGGAGGTCTACAGGAGAGCTGGTGAAAGACTTTTCACAAGGGCATGTAGTGATAGGACAAGGAGGAATGGCTTCAAACTGGAAGAAGGTAGATTTAGACTAGATATTAGAAAGAATTTTTTCACTGTGAGGGTGGCGAGACACTGGAACAGGTTGCCCAGAGAAGATGTGGAAGCTGGAGGTGTTCAAGGCCAGGCTGGATAAGGCTTTGAGCAACCTGGTCTAGTGAAAGATGTCCCTGCCCATGGCAGGGGCGTTGGAACTCTGCGATCTTCAGGGTCCCTTCCAACCTAAACCATTCTATGATTCTACTAAAGCACGGTGGGTGGATGCTAATGGCCTCGCAATTCTGACCTCTTCCAGTAGCCTGTTGTTATTTTCCCCCTGACTGGTCAGAGCCTGTATGTCAAAAAATTGCATTTGAAAGTATGTATCAAGGACCGTTTCTGTAACAATTCCAGATGGCAAGAGCTGAAGTGTTACACTGCAGTTAGTTGCTGTGAGCAACAAAAAAAAATTGCACTTTGTGGAAATACTTGAAAAGTTTGAAAAAAAATGCAGGAATAATCCTAGTGTGCAACATATCTTATTTGCAATAAGTGACCAGTGTACAGGACAGGTGAGCAAGTATGAGTCATTGGCACAGTGGTGAATAGGCAGTCAGTTGATCACTGTGGTAAAAACCTACCATTCACTTTCAAAATTGCTTTCAAAATGGCATGTTGAGACAGAGATGACAGTAACAAAGCAGTCTGAGAGAACCTTCCATCTTTTTCTTCTGGCTGTAGAGAAGAAAGAGGAATTTGAAAGAAAGAATTAATACATTCAACTTCTACTGGAGCGAAGGCAGGGGAAATATATTTTTATATATGTCTGTATAAAATCCATGAGAACTTTTAGGAAAGGAGGTGGCTGTAGGATTTGAGCATACGATGAGTAGTGAAAACGTTGGGAGGCTAGCAGAAAGGCATCTTAAGCTGGCTTTTGGGAAAGGAGACTGAACAGCAAGTAACAGTGGTGAATTCATTTGTTCTGAAATCAGTAAGAAAGAGGAGAAAGAAAAGGCAAAAGAAGACCCAAACATCGTCCTCTAGCTGCCTGTGGGCACCTTGACAGAAGAAAAGATTCAAATTCGCCATAGACCCAAATTGGAGAAACATGCAATCCATCCCTTTTTGGAGGAAGCCAAGTGGTCAAAGGTTATCATCTTTTGAGATACCCAGTACCATACCAGAACTTAATTGCATGCACCCTGCTAGGAGTAACAGTAGAGGCCTATAATAAAAGAAAATCATGATCGTAATAGCTGTTCTCAATTCCTTCTTTATCGGCTCAGTGCTTGTGATCCTACTGAGAATATATTTAGGTGCATTACTTACGCAAAGGATTTTGAGATCATGTCTTCACACATAATCAAAATTTGCTCAAGTAAATATACCATTGTGGACTAGAATCATCTTCTCTTTCTTATATAGAATAGAGATGAGTGATTGCTGTTGGGTAATCCTCATACCTGAAACAATCTAAGATAAGAGTTTGCAAATGAAAAATACTCAAGGTTAAACTAATAGGTAATATTTCCTGGAAACCTTACAATACCACATGACCATCTTGCTTAGAAAAATTAGCTGACATCTGGTACTGAGTTCTGGCTTCCTGTCAGTTCTCGTCCCCTTTTCTAGACACCTTCTCTGATGTTTAGTTTGTTAGGTGAAATCCTACTGAAGCAATGTATGTGGCATAAGGACAAGTGATGGTACAAACACAGCAGATACAGGAAACTGAGAAGTGCAGAATCAGCAAAGAACAGAGACATGAGCCATCTAAAACTCCCCTTTTTTGTTTGTTTTCAGTGATTTACTTACATTTCAGCAAATTACTAAATATTATGTCAATGAAAATATGCAGTTGCACAGTATATATTCTTGAGATTTCAATCAGTCTTTTAATCCTAAGTCTACTTTTTGTGGTTTTTTTTTCTGTGAAATAATGGATTTTTTTTCTGCAGAGATGATCATTTTGGAAGTTGCCCAATGGAGACTTGTACTCTCGTAGCTAGTGACTGACGTTTGGATTTGACAAGAGGGAGAGAAAATTTTAAATAGTCACAAACTAACAGTGTTAGCAGCAGCCACATTTAAGCAACCCTTAAGCAAAGAGCCTGCTGTTACACATAATAGCCCTAACTTCTTATTGGGAAAAGAGCACATGAGTCACTTGAAGCAAGGAGATTCATATATTTCTCCCAGACATGTCTTTTCTTTGCATGCTGTTTAAAGACTGAACTGTATAAAACAGGATTGACATTATGTAATTACTTGCCTCTTACACTGTGCTAACTCAATTTGCTTTTCATTCCCAGGTATTTAAAAGACCATTATTTTCCCATCAGAGTTTTCTGTCTGCCAATTAAAGCTTTAGATCGATGATGTGGAGAGAGAACTCTGTTATAAAAGGTTTCAGGTAGACATATTGAAAACATCTGTGTTGAATTGCTTTTCTTTCCTTTTTTAATGTCTATGATTTTTACCAGATATAACAATTTCCCTGACATTTTTAATAGTGATTTTCCAGCATTTTTCTGCAAAGCAAAACATTTGTGTCTGAATGCCGGCTTTGCTTAGCAATAATTGCTAAAAGAATAAGAGGAAAAGCACCAAATATTGCAGGATTTTATGTTTCTTTTGCCTTCTTGGCTCTAACAGCTGAAACTGCACTGAACAAGAGGATGTTATCATGGGCTGCAGCTATGGCATATATCCTTTGCATATTGTTTTCCCTTACCTCAGCAGGTAATTCTCGGTGGGACCAATATTACAATATTTCTCAGATCTCCTGAGTCACATGATCAGAAGTCATTAGTGTCCAAGGGAACATCAGGTAGGGCTGGTTAATAACCGAATGTAGAACTACCTGAATTGAAAATACTAATGCTATCTGTAGTTATTCACTGTCATCTTAAGTAATAAGAGCTATGTTAGAAAGGTCTGTCTCCTGTACGGTAATTTGAATTTGGGTCATTTTCTTTCTGTCTGTGTAGTTATGGGAAATGGCTGCACTTTTGAGGTGCAGAAAATCATAGTAATTGCATTATGCATGAGAACTGTGCAAAGGGGCAGATGATATACACTTTTTCCCCCTCAGAAAGAGCATTTGTAGAGAGAAGAAAAATGGATAAAAAGGTCATTATAAGCAGACCTGAGTATACTGTACCATTAAAACATTTTTAATAGCAATGCCATTTCTGACAGCTGTAATATGACGGTAGTTTCGTGTTTAAGAATACAACAGACAGTGTCTTAGTACTTAACCTTGATAAATACGATTGTTCTACTGTACCTTTCATTTAACTTTTTAAAGTAAATTAAGTTCTCAGTCTCAGCACCCAGAGTGGGAAATCTTTCACTTTCAGTTAGACAAGTAGATGTGTCTTGTCTGCATAAGTATCAGAATTAAAAATTCCAAGAAATATATTTTTGATTGTACATTTCTTAGTGGATTCTTAGATTTCATCAGTTCTCCTATCTCATTAGGAGGTACCAAATTTGCATCTAATCATTTCAATGTCTTTATCAAAGCTTATATCTTTTATTGTTTTCAAGAACAATCAAAATATACCAGTGAGGAAGACATGTTTCATGGCCTAGAAAAGCAGAATCCCCTTTCCATAAGTTTTATATTTTATGAAGCTGACTAACAATGGATCCATTTTTTGTTTATTTTGTGAGGTTTTTTTGAACCTAAGAGGTAGGTGGTAAAGGTTGATATTCCATTGCTCTAAATTCATTGGCAGTTCCTGGAAGGGGAAACCATAAAAGCACACACAACCTAATGACAAAACAGTGTGACAGTGATAAAAAAATTACAGTAACACCACTGTTCTACTGGTGGTCTCTTCTCTGCTTACAGCTTGTTCTCATTTCTTTTAAAATGGCCGTATGAAAGGCTTCTGACAAGGACGTATTATTTCACTAGCGTGGCAGGAAGCTGTACTTGTGATTCATTTGATATTGCTCTTTCCTTTCATCCCATAGATGGTGATAGGCTTTATCAATTGCTGAAAGGGGTGAGGGGCTCTTACTGAGGGCTCTCACTGAATCTTGTGAAAGTGTTCTGACACATTGTCCCTAGTACACCAGGCACATTTGCCTAATTAACTAAATGTCCCCAAAGTTCTGTGTGTCTAAAACATTGTCCGTGTGTCTTTTGCATTTCTTGGTCTGTACTGCTGTTTGAGGCTTACAAGCTATTGTACTTTGTCTCATATGTGGCCAGGCATGGACTTATGAACAGGTTCTCCTTTACCCCACATCTTTAACAAAAGAAAGAAAGAAAGAAAGAAGGAAAGAAAGAAAGAAAGAAAGAGTCCTATCTCTTTTATACAGCTATGATGAGAAAGTTGTATTTCGTTTAGCCGTAATGAAGTTACAGCTATGTTCATGAAAGCTTTGTCAGAAAAAAGTCAGATACTTCGGGCAGAGGGGCAAAAACATCACTGTAAGCAGATGCTTACATTTAGTGTATCTAATGGTTGTATAAGAACAGCTCACTCACTCCTTCCCCTATATTGGTTAGTTGCTGTTGAGAAGGAAATTAGATAAATTTTCAAAATTAAAACCTCTCTTAATAGGTTACCCAAGACAACTAAGATACTTTCTTTTCTTCTCCAGCTTTTGTGTGTGACCAGTCTAGAAACTGTTAGATCCAATGGCAAATCATTGAACTGCCTGTAGAAGCGTTTGGGCACTTCATACAGGTTTACCAATCCCATTTTGACTCAAACCGCTCTCAAAAGACAGGTATTTGAGCACCAAAGTCTTAGGAGCCTCTGTTCTTTGGGTTTTTTTGGATCTGGCCCTAACATATCTTGGTGTGGATTAATATCCTTTTCATGTCATCAGACAGAATGAAGCTGTTATACTGATTGTGGTTTCTCTCCACTCCATTTCATGACTTCCTGGAGGCCTTTCAAGGACGGTGCCACAAGCTTTGTCCTACGCTTGGAGATCCTGTTGAACACAATACCTAAAATAACAGCACAGCACTTTGCGTCGTTCATGCTTGCCCTCAGTTACACGTCTTCTGCCTGCAACAGACATGCTCTTTAGTTAGTAATTAATTTTTTTCATTATTTTGAAATTTGTTGACCTCTGCATCTATTATTCACATGCTGCACTTGGAAACAGAAGCCTGTGGTAGCGTTCAGAAGAGTGACTTAAAAGCACTCGCTCTTTCTGTCAAAAGCACAATCCACATCTTCAGGAGTGCAAAGGAGAAGTGCTGACAGAGGTATTAAAGCAAAGTTCTGGGCTTGTTGTTTTAGAAAGGTTTGATGTTCTGTTGTGTATTATTAATGAGCATGAGATTCAAGATTAGAAACCCAGCAGTGATGCTTTCTTTGTGGATGACCTTATAGCATGGCAGGCAGTGTTCTCGTTTGTGAAAGCTTATTCGAGTTTAATGTAAGACACAAAATCCTCATTCTCCCCACAGCTGGGTGTAGCACAAATTCATGAGAATTTGAGGTTCAAGATCCTCACTAAAATAATTCTGCTGTTTTTGTCATTTCACCCCACTGTTTCCAATATTTGGGCTTGGCAGACTGAAGGGACATGATACAAGCACCATTCAGAAGCAGCAGTGCTGCCAATCAAATACCATTTGCTGATACATATAATGCAGAGATGCCAGAGACAGTTTATTGTGTCCTTACATTAAAGTGGAAATAAAGAGATCTCAAACTGAACTATGTATAGTTACACTGGCCTCACTAACTTCCTTGTGGTCATTGGCAGATAAATTGTCCCATCTTGTTAGGTTTCCAATTGCATAGTGTAGTTATAGAGTGTAATCCAGAGTTTAAAGTGGACTACATTATAGGAAGCAGAGTGTGCTCACAGTTGTTTATGGGGGTAAACCCAAGAGGTTTCAGTTCATACTTTGCATACTTAAGGCTTGCATTAAATACTAGAAAACTGTTGAAAATGTCTCCTTTTAATATGATTTATTTGACTACCAAAGTTGCTTAAATCCTTCTGCTTTCATTTTTCACTTTCAAGATGTAGGGGCTACTCTTCTTAACAGATCGCTTCAGTAATTAGAGAAGAATATTTGGGTTGCTGGTTCTTCCGGATGATAAAGAAATGCAGAAAGCAATTTGCTCATTCTTAAAGAAAAAAAAAAAAACACCAAAAAAAACCCCAACAAAATACCACCTTAGATTTTTCTCTGCTTTTCTTGTGAGACACAAGCCTGTGTAAACCACAACTTTCCTTAACAGGTCAGACCAAATTCTCTGGAGACAATGGTTCTGTCACTCCAGAAAGCTGAAATTTATTGTGCAGGCACAAAAACTTAGGCAAGAGAATGAGGATTCATAAGCTTAGGAGACCCACAAGGAGCCAATCTTTGATTCTTGTCAAGTTTATTGAACCTCAATAGCAAAGCCACAAAATATGGTAACATCTTATTTTCCCTTTCCACACCCCATGTTTGTATGGCAGTTCAACTGGCAGCTTCCTTGTGAAGCTTTCATACATGTATGATCAGTGAGAGTCCACCAGAGTAAGTTTTTTTCTAAGTCTAAGTCTGGACTCTTCCTTTATGATATCCATCAGCCCCCAGGATCCTGAGGAAGGTGGAGATCAGTCTGATATTTCAGTCTAGGGGAAGAGATATGGGCAAACAGCTGACAGGCTTATTAGAGTCACAGTGAATGGCAAAGGAAGGGCAATAACGTATATATTCAAATACGGAATTATGCTTTGGTTCATGGGAGGAAGCACTGTGAGGCTTTTTATGCAGCCATCATAACAAATTCATATCTGTAAATGGCCAAGATTTGGAGCATGTAACTATTTATCCTATGCAGGCAAATAAAACTACTTTTAAATAGCCAAACTATGCAATTCATATTCAGATTATCAAGTAAAAAACGAGTAATATATATCAATGGGTTCAACATGAGAGCATCCATCAAAGTATTCCTATTTCTAAGAAGGTGATTCACAATTAAGAGAATGTTTGCTGGTTACTTTAATCATAGTAAACATATCAATAAATTGGACAATAATCAATGAAGATTGGAGCATAGCATGTTGGCTGAGACTGTCCAATGCTTCAAACCTTTGGAAATGTGTCTGAATGCAGAATGAGTCAGCTTCTGGTACAGAAGTGCTCCAATTTATTATATATTTGAGGTAGGGTGGGGGAGAGTGCTCTGTTTATGTCCAACCAAATATGAATTTTGGTGGTAGCTCTAGGTAGTAGGGGCTAATTGCTCTGCTGTTACAGGTGATCACTCTGCTTCCAGAAGTGCCCTGTTAGGTTCATCTTCACAGTACTGATAGTTGTAGTCACACAAGAAAATGTGTATGGACCTATGGAAATAATCAGTGGTTCCACAGGCAATAGCCAATGACAAACAATTTGCTCCAATGCTAAAATCCAATAGCAGGAGATTGACTTGTGAGACATGTGACATATGAGGTTTGAAATCATGAAAACAGTGATAATTGTTCTGGAAAATCAGTGATTTCCTACAGCAAAATTTTGATAGCCTTTTTAAGTGGTGTGTGAACATCTGGACTGTAAAAGTCTAAAATGCCTGACTCACTTCTGAATGGATTTAGCCATAAATTTCTCTTTACATGCACCAAGGAGATGCAGCATTCATTTTAGGGAAGAGACTTTTTTACTGAGGGGTTTCTCACTTCTTGGAAGGTGAAACAAGAAGTGGTGAGACAAAAAAATCACTCAGAACAAGTCACCTGGATTCTGCAAGTTTCCACGGGGAAATACAGTAATAGACCTGCTAAAAATCTGAGGTCAGAAATTTCAGTTTGGTTCAAAGATACTATTTCCTACACGTCCATGATTTTATTCAAATTTTCTGTGGAAAACCATCTAGTCCTTAGTTCTTAAAACTCATTTGGTGTTTTTCAAAGCCATTAGAGGTCATACCAACAGAGGAAGTCTGTCACCTTAAAGTTACAAGTTTCTCCAAAGATCCTTCTTTTCTGCACATAAACATTTTGCGTCTCTTATCATTTCTGAAGTCTTTGAACTTAAAATGCACTGCACAGTGGACTAATAGACTCTAGAGTGTACTCTCTCCCCTTCATGGCTCCCCTTCACCCAGTCTGGTGGAGTTATTTTTAACCAGAAAAAAAAAAAAAAAAAAAAAAAAAAAAAATCAATGCCACTTGCACAGTAGCCTCCCTAAGCTTGTCACTGTTTCTTGTGCTAATCCTTTTACTGTGATGCCCCACATATAGCAGCCCTGATTAACGCACCAGGATTCTCGATACATTTGTACTGTTTTTACTTTAAACTGGGAGGTAGCATCACCATTTTTGTTTCTTTAGCCTGCAAGTGGAATAGAACTTGATTCACATTGTTGAAATATCCCCAGGGCTGCAGAGCCTTAGATTTACAGATCACAAGATTTCAGGATGCAGCAAGACTTTTCTTTCTCTTCTCTATTCATCCACAAGGGAGGAAGGCCAACATCCAAAAGGACATTTGCAAGGTGGATCAGAGCTTGCATGGCTGAAGAATACACAAAGCAAAAGAGAGCAAGGTTCACCTCATCACATTCCCCAAGGACAATACCTACTTCCTAAAATGAAAGAACAGAGGCATCTTCTTTGAAATAGTGCAGGGCCACAACCTAGAAGTTGCTGCTCAATTTCCTATAGTTCTGGCAGTTAAGACCAGGGAGGTGTATCGTACGCAGCCTTCAGGAGGAGTGAGACACAGTTACATACAGCCTCTTTAATAACACTCTTTTCCTTTATTTCTCAACTGTCGTGCAACGTGGGAGTAAATGAGAAGAGGACCTGACCCGCAGTTAATATAATTTGGCACAGCTTCACTGAATTCAGCAGCCTTGCACCGGTTCATACCAAATGAGGTTCTGAAC